>NW_010533803.1:55631-93407 GCF_000687285.1 Phaethon lepturus
GAATACCAGTTACTTTGCCTTAATGATTGACAGAGTCCCTGTAATTATAGTTACACAGGTTGATATCCTGTGTGCTTCTTGCTCCTGCACCCGATGGGGATACATCTTGTGAGTTTGTATTTAGATTTTTTCCCCCCTCACTGGAACAGAGGAGAGAGTTGTTGAAAACCTGTTTTGATTCACTCTTCTTCCTATGCAAACTCACTATCTTCTTTTTTGTGGTATTTGTTCACAGAAGACCTTTTGAAGCTGAAGAATAGATGTGTTTTTTAGAAGATACAGCCACTTTGTTTTTCTTTGCTTAGCTGTTTCCTCTGACTCCAATTCCAGAAGAGGGATCCCTGATCTCTCTCCCTGATCCTTCTTCTGCCAGTATTAGATTTTCTTTGCATGACTTGAAATTCCCTCCTGCTATACTTCTTTTTCATTCTCTTTTGAGCATGGAATGCAGAGAAGGGACCAACAATGCAAAGAGAGGATGAACAACAGAACCATCCAATGGAGAAGTGGAGATAACTGACCCATGCAGCAAGCATACTCCTTCCTCTGTCACAGGCAAAAAAAAAGAAAAAAAAGGGAATCACGTGGGAAGTATTCCAAAGCAAAAGCAGTGAGTATTTATGAATTAGATTCTCCAGAATACTCTTGCTGTGAGGTGGTGACCAAAAAAGCTCTTTAAACAGCAGTGTCATGTGACAAGCTCAGAGCCTGAGACTGTTCCCCATTTGGTTTTTGTTATTTAATAGAAGTTAGATTGACAGAAAGCTCTTTAATGAAAGGCCTTAAGAAAGAACATATTGTTGATCTGGAAAAGCTGATAAACAACTGGCAGCCATGCACGGTATTTTCATGCTAAACCAACATAAAAAGATTCCCTCCCTTTTCTCCCCCATGTCCCCTTGTTTCTTTTTTGAATAATGTGAACATATGTTTTGTGCCCATGAAAGGGACGTGATTTTGATCAAGGCTTTGGCATGTCCAGCGAGCCTAAAGCAATTTTTGTGTTTGCAAATAACAAAAATGATCTTTTTAAGATTGGCAGCCTCCCACCCTCTCATGGAACAAACCACCTCACAGCTTTTACTGTGACACACAGGCTGGCGGCCGGCTTCCCAGTGAGCCAGAGGGAGTCTGCATAGCACTGCTGAAACCTGATCATCTCCTCCAAATGAGTTTTGTAACCAAAGCAATGGCTCACTTCCTCAACTGGTGTCTGCAGTCAGATCTGGGAGCTCTAATGCTTTACAACAAGTAATAATTAGCCTGCCGTGGCCTTTGTGACACTTGAAAATGTCTGTATCAGTACCCAAAGACTCATCACTGAGTTTCTTTATTTCCAATTAAAATAAACAAACATGTAGTAAGCAAATATTCACTGTTGAGTTCTAGATGTGTATTATTGCACTGTGCTGTCTGTCAGGCCTTGTTCTGGTGCATGTTGCTTATGCTCTGCCCATGCGTTTGTTACATTTTCCTCTGTAAGAGCATTTAGGATATTTCATCAATCATGCATGCAGTTCCTTTGTCGTCTTTTGAAAGAGCAATGTGGCTCAATTTATAAGAACCATGTTGAGAACATGTTTCCTTTTAAAAAGTGAAAACTTTTCTTACCAGTAATTTAGCTGGAACTGGCAGGGACAGTAAACAACTTTGTCTGGTTTTGAGGACTTCTCTTTGCTCCAGAAAGCTTATCAGTTCTTCATGTAGCCAGCCAAGGCAGCTGCCTTGAAGGGGTCATTATAGTAATTAGGTCACTGTATGTGGATACCACAAACCGTAAGCAACTCTGACGGAGTCCCGGTCTAAACATATGGTTGGAAATTTTCTACCATGCAGAGAAAGAAAGAAGCATTTCAGTGATCTATAACATGCCTGAAGATACTCAAGATGATTTTAAGGAAGATCTGAAAGAATTCTAGTGTTAATGCACCTTCCCCACACAGTCTTGGGGTGCCTGCCCTGTATGGTGTGGAGAGTTTTGTTCTGCTTTGAGCCTCAGACAGCTCATTCTAGTCTGTTACTCTGCAGCATTGAGGGGTCAAAATGCACAATCTTCTCCATCAAACCTCTTGCCATCATCTCACTGCACAGGCTACACTCCCATCAAGAAGCTAGTTACCTAACCTGTCATATTCTTTCATGCTCTTTTCCATGCCCAGAATCAAGGGACATGAACTGCTCGTGAAACTGGGAATCTCCACACCTCAGTTATGAGTCTAGATCACTGTGTAACACAATGGCAAATAGTTGGTCTGTGAAATCTCAAGCAAATCCTACTGACATTATAGTTTTTCAATTCCAGATCTGCATGCATGGTACCTGTGTGGTGAGTGGATTGTAGAGAATGGCTTATAGGGAAATTATCGTTTAAGAAATGAACTCTCAAGTGCTTTCCCAAGCAATGATTGTGAAGCTTCTCTGATTGTTCCTCTACCTTGACTGGTGTTTCAATCCACAATTTGATGGAAATCTGGGCAGAACAGAAATAGAAAATAAAAGGTGCTGTGAGATGCCATATGTCTTGGCACATGGCTTTTGATATTGGCATTAAGATTGGGAGGCTGTGGCTCACTTCAATGTAGCCACATGAGCTCATGTCTGTGTTGTTCACATGCTCCCACTTTCCAGTGAAACAGGAGAGGGTGCGTTGGCATCACATGAAGAAGCTTTTTTGTCTCTTCCAAATGTCAGCTTTCCCTCTGGAGACTTGTTAAGCACAAAATGACAGTGTCCCCAGGTCATGCATTACTTCAGCAGCAACATGAGGCCCCCAGATGTGCTGTGGCTCCAGTTCACAGGATTTTCTTTGTCCGGGGCACAGTGTTCCAGTTTTTGTTTTTTTTTTGTTTGTTTGTTTGTTTTAATGCATCTGGCTAGAAAAGGCAGGAGGCAATCTACCGATTTGACTTGAACTTGAGGCATCATTCTCAAAGACAAAGATCCTCCCATTTCTCATTCTGTCTTCATCTCTTAAGAAGAATAGGGTTTTTCCTCTTCATATGGGCATTAAAGACATGGTCCTGCACTGCTGTCCTTCATGCCTGGAGTGTGCATAGAAGTCAGGATGTATTCCATATCCTAAGTAGTCATTGCTGTCTTGTCAGGCTGTAGATGATCCTTAGAGAGCAAATGACTTACAACAGACCAAATATGTAAAAGCTAAAGTCTCCCTCCATTCTGACAATATCATAGCAATTTCCCATGTTGAGATGGCTTTAAGTTGTAGCAGTTTGCAAACAGAGTAAGTGAGGCCAAGTTGTGGCAGTTTTACAAAGATCTACTTTCACTTCACTTTGGAATTGTTGTAGCATATGGACATGTTTAGGGATTGCAAGAAGGATCACTGTGTATTGTAATAATTGTAGAATTAAAATCTGAGTTTTCTTCCGGTTGTACACGTGTGAAAGGCTGCTCCACTTAAAGATTTATCAGGCATGAGAGCGCACAAAGGGGTGTTTGTACTCGATCCAAAACTTCTCATAAAGCAGTTTAGCTGTGCACTCTGAGTCTTCACTGAGTTCATACACCTAGGGTGCTCTGCAAGTTTGTACACAATAGTGTATGCCAGTTTAACTCCCCTGATTTCAACAAAGCTTGGTTGCTTTTCCTTACAGCAGCACATCCATATGGCATAAGCTTTTTTTTCTGTTGCATAAATATAAAATAATGAAGTAAAGCCTAGGAATATGCCAGAGAAAGCACAGTGTGCCTCATATGAACTCAGGATGTCAGTTGTCTTTATGGAAGAAGGAAGATGGATTTTGGCCCAGTTAGAGGTACTTCATTAAGAGGCATACGAAGGATGTTGTGCAATTACTCTGCACACGATGGGATACCATCGACAGTAAGAAGAGAAACCGATGTCTTCTATAAATGGAACTTTTCTATAAAAGAATGAATTCTGATTCCATAAAGACCTGTGAATTGTTTCAGACTCATTGGGAAGTACTCTCTGTGTTACCATCAACTAGTGGGCATCACTGCCTTCATGTGTAACAGGTTAGAAGTGTGGTCTGTATGTCTGTTGCCACATGAATTCTAGAATGTTCTGTTATTGTGTGAGCATCCCTGCTCACATCTTTCTGCAGAGGTCTTCAGATGTAGGTAGATGTTTATAGGCCCTTCTTCCAGTGTAGCTGCTATTGCGTTGCCTGATTTAGGGACTCTCTGCAGGCATCTCATCACTCCTGCTGATCAGCTTTTGAGACTCTCCAGCATTTGTCTGTGCTGACGATGATATGAGGTCTCAATAATTGTCCATGACCAAGAAAAAGGTGAAGTTGCTTGGTTTGTGGAAAAGAATATGGGACCATGAAGGAGATCTGAAAGTAAGAGGAAAGGACTCAAAACACAGTTATTTTCCTCAAGAATTTTAATTAAAATTACTATTTTTTTAAAGATACAATAATAGAATATTTTTAGGAAATGTTTTTAAGAGCTTGACAAAATGAGGACAGAAAGACACTAAAGCTGGAAAGGAAAAGGTCATCTGAGCTGAAAATCCTATTACAAACAAGTGTGTTTCTGTAATGGCTAATAGAGCCAACCGGATTTACATCAAACTTATGAAGAAATACGTCCCCAATTCATGTGAGTGTTTTTTATCCTTTAGTAGAGAGAGATATGGTGAGATATTGTCTAATAAAGATCACTGATTTGAATAAAACAAACCATTAGTGGGGCTACAGGCAGCAGAACCAGTCTGTTTGTGAAACCTCATTGCCATGTTGACCGAATGAACAGTGCAACAGGTGCAATGTTCAGCCACTCCATCAGCAGGCTTCAGTCTCCCAGCATGTGAAAATGTTCAGCTATCCCAGTGTTCTTGACTGGGTGACAGGCTCGACTTGTGTAAACAGGAATCTAGAACACTTTTGAAAATCTGGTAAGAAAAACCAAAATTTTCTCTAGACATGGGTTCCTAAGGAACGTGGGCCAGGGATCATGTCTTTGTCTTCCATATAATCCATTTTGTCTCTACAGAATGGTATTGAGAGACATATTTGCTCTCTCTACACATTCCAAATTTGGGGATTAACACCCAGATCTAGACTTAGGAAACAAGATGGACTCTTTCATGTTAAGAATAATTATTACAATAAAAGAAAATCATTAGCTTCTCAACTCTTTTGTATCTGGTCATTAACTGATCAAAGTAGCATGGTATTGTCACAGAATTAATGATTGCTCTCTCAGAATCTCCAGTCTCTGTTGAATTACTGTAGTAGAAGAATGCATGGTTTTGACTTCTTTTCTTATTATCCAGAATCATCTCTTCTAGCCCTGCAGCATCAGATCCTTTAAACTATGAAATGCTCAGTTGGACACAAACTACTGAATTTTCCCCACCATTTTTATCAGGTTTATTCATGGAATATGAAGCCCCATATCCAAGGGGGAGGTAGTAACTGCCATATGATGTGTCTCACATAGGGATCTCCAAAAAGAAATCACAGTGTAGTAGGCGTTCTGGCCTGTCCTTGTCTTCTGTTTTCCCTTTCAGGGCATATGAAGGCTACAGGAGCACAGTCTTTATTAGATATGGGACATTAATAAAGATTTTCTCCTGGAGAAATTGGCAGTAAGAACTCATCACAAACTTATCAAATAAATCCCAGAAGCTACTGGTGCAGCCCCTAGGAACATTAAAATAGATGTCCTCCACATGAAAGATGGGTAAAACAGAAAGGGTTGGCTCCCTTTTTTATAATGGATTTAATTCTGAATTGAGCCTCTCTTTGAATTTAATCACTATTGGGATATGCGTGTTTTTAAAGGAGTCCCATCTCCTTTCTAGATCTTTTTTTAACTCATTAAATTGTATTTTCATCCTTGTGGAAACTAGATGGTTGTCATGGGAGCCTGCTGTAGGTCCATGATTTCAGTGCTCCTAGAACTGGATTAGGGATGGAAATTGAGAGACAGGGATGAAAAACAGTGGAATTCAGTATCTTTCTGAGCCTGAGCTCTGGTACTGGTGAAGTCATACACAGAAATTTCTATGAAATAACTCCTCTGTGAGTGTTGGATATGCAAAGAAACTCTGATGGTGAGTATCATGAGAAGCAGATTCTAGCTTCCCCAGGCCTGAAGTTTAGCCTGAAATCTATGCTGGTATTTTTTTTTTAAACCCTCTCCAAAACCTACAGGAAAAGTTAGGTATTTTAACAAATATTTTAAAACATCTTAAAGGGAAGAAAAGAACTTATAATTAACATCTCAGTCTCCTGTTTTTTCTTCTGCTTTAAAAACATCTGGAGTCCAGTGTTGACAGATAAACTCCTTAATCTCTTTACTTATGTTAAATGTGCTCTCCAAGTTATATTTTTCATTTCTAATTTAGTGGCATCTGAAGGGTGTGTGTGCGGGAAGTGAGCCAAAGGCTGAAATATTTGCAAGAGAATTGGTGCAGTGACTTTATAGTTGGAGATACACCTGAACAATGGATGCCTACCGACCAACCTCCTTTTGACTCCCTACATCAGTCTTGGCAGCTGCTGGTGGGTGAAGTCTTCTCCACTTGCAGAAATCAGGCTGCAGGCAGGCCGAGCATGCAACGACAGTTGTGTCTAACATTGTTGAAGGCACTGAATCCCTGACTGATGGGGTTCGCTCATTTCTGCTTTCCTCCTGAACCTACCCAGGGCTGTTTTAAAAGCTTTATAACTAGTAGTATGTTCAGTTCATGGTCCTTCTATAGATTCCTGTGCAAAACAAGTGGTGTATGGACAATTCCTCACTGACCTTCAGTGAACTTGGTCTGCTGCGGATGAACCCAAAGCAGCCTCATTCTCGTGGGAATCACTTGCAATGTTGCCAGGAAAAGCAAACTGTTTGTTTAGTGGCAGTCACTTTTCCAAGGGTGTGTGAAAGACCGTTTGGCATATGACGCTATTAGTATCTGAGGTTTAATGGAAGGCTGGATGACAAAAATCTGGCATATAATTGCATTTAGAGCTGTGAAAACCAAGATTACTTGCTAAATATAAGCCTGTTTTCTGAAATGATTCTCCCATGACAAGCAAGCAGTGTGCCCAGTTAGGAACCTCCTGCATCTCTTAAGATGGATTTTGTTTAGTCATGTTTGCTTTGTGGCGATCAGCTGTCAGAGGTGACTTCGTCCATAGTAAATCTGCTCTCTCGCTTAAATGGAGAAAGGCACATAAAGTCCTGATTATGCTGTGAAATGTAACGGGTGCACCCCAGCACTATTGGTCAGGGTTTGGGTCTCCTTGCGGCTTCTGGACTTTTTTTCCTTAAAGCATCATCTCCTGGAATCAAGTGATTCTGTGGTGCTTTTGGCTTTTGGAATTAAAAGTTTGTTGTTCTCGAAATTACAGGAAAATGCTTAAAAATACAAGCCTGTAAGCTGTATAAAGCAAAAGGCAAGAATTAAGAATATGGTTGTTATTAGTTTTGGTTCTGTAAACTGGATGATTTCCTTGGTCGTTATAGAAGAAGAAAGTGTTCTGACTCTTGAGTGCTTGGAGTTTCCAAGGCTGAAGAAGCAATTCTTCATGGAATGGGGGGATAGCAAAAGCTTGTGCCTGGGATACATGGTAGAGAATGAAGATTGTCAAGTCACCTGCACTGACATTTTTAAGGCAATCTCAATTTTCACTGTTCTGTCCCACACTTCATAAATGAATAATTGCAAGACATTTTAAAGAGTCTTCATTTCTACTTCAAGTCAGATGGTATGTCAGTAAGAAATGGTGACTGGAACTGAGCAAATAGGAAAAAATCCTTATGGGTATTATTTCAAATTCCAAAATGGATTTGGTTGGCCTATATTCAAAAGCTTCGCATATTAGCTTTGTGGAAACACTTGGGTGCCAGTGTTTTACTAGCAAATAAGGATATTAAAGCTCAAATACTTCAGTGAGTCATTGGAAGTGAATTTAGTAATTTGGACTATCTAATTCAAATTTTGCACTGTGTTAAGCCCCACATTCATTCAGGTGGCAGCATCAGGAACCCGAGTTCTTTGCATTTCCCTCAGAGCATAGTTGAATGTTAGTCAGTAAACAGTCTCTGGCATTCAGAAGAAAAAGACTCATAATTCTCTAATTTGAAATAGTGGAAGTTTCAGATAGTGAAGCTGTTCCAGGAAATAGTGAGCTACTGTGTTTGTAATATTTATAATTTAGAAGGATTAAGCAGCATACTGCTAGTGTATCTAAAGCTGTTACCAAGGAGCTGACAGTGAGAGTGTTAGAGAAGCTACAGGCAGTTCTTGTTTTTCATAGAAATTTTATGTGTGCAAACATATATCTCTTGCTGGTATCCATGCAGCTAAGATGTGAAGAACAAAACCCTGCTCATCCAAAGGCACCCTTCTCTAATATTTAGCTCTGGGTGGCAGCAGATTCAGCAGGGAAGTTGAAAGTCCTGACAACTCCAGGTTTATCAAGCAACTAACACTTAATCCATGCCAGCTGCCTGTGGTTTCCTTCCTACCACTGCCAAACCAATACTAAATAGGGGTTTCATATTAGAAATAAATCTTTTAGTATATTACAAGATGGTTGTTTTTCTTGAAATATGCAAAAGAGCGAGGAATCAGACAAAAAACTTTGAGCATTGTGGACAGTTTTCTTTCAGAGTAAAATACTGGTTGTCTGAATTCAGGCCTTTTTTATAGTTCTTTGCAACCAGCCATGACTAAATGGGCCATAAACTGGAAGGGGAAGACGACTGGAGTAGGGTCTGGCATAGTGATAAGGAAGTGTATGGAAGAGAGGGAGAAAACATGAGTAGCAGGTATGTAAAGATTAGAAATTTGCTGATGTAGTGGACAAAGAAAGGTGGTTGTTGAGAATTGAGACCATACTCAAGAAGTACTTTTCCTTTCGGTTCCTGCCGACCTGTGTGCCAAGTGGCCTAAGGAGTCCTTTTGTCTCTACTTTACATGAAAAATTTTCCTTTTGCAATCTTGGGCTGAGCTGAGCTGACTTGAGAGACTCCGGAGTTGAGCACCCTTCCCAAACCAGGCAGCTGCATGCGGGCCGGGAGGGACAAGTAGATATGAGCTGAGGAGTTGGAAAGGGTGGCAGCTGGGAGTGTGTTATTAGGAGAGCTGCTTCACGCTGGGCTTGTCAGTTATCTGAACTATTGCACTGCCCTTTGGGCAAGGAGACAGAGTTTTGATTTGTAATTTCAGAAACAACACCACCTGCATTCAGAAGAGGTGGACCTGACACGGGATCTCTATGATGGCACACGGGTGGAGCGAGAGAGCCATGGAGACCATTCATTGCCTTTTGTAAATCTTTCTGTAAAGCAGTGTAACTGCAGGTTACATAATTGTTGTGAGCAATCCTGGTGTTTACACGATCCATTACGAAGTTCTTTGGCAAGTGCCCACCTGCCACAGCTCAGCCAATGTAACCAGCCAAATTCTGATCTCACATCCCCACAGCCCCACCGAAACGGCTGTGGATTTAGATGGATCTGGATGAGGTCAGGACCTGGCCTGGGATCCACAGGGATGGTCAAAGTTGGTGTGTGGAGCTGCACACAAATCCCTGCCTCCATGCCGGTCATGCAGGCTGTGAATCCTTTTAAGGCTGTATTGCCATAACTTTTAGGTTGATCTAGCAATTGAAAAATATTATTTCTAGTTGTCAAAACAGAAAAAAGTACAAGAAATATGGATTTCACATCCTTGTACAGAGCTTCTGGCAACTAGTATTCTTTCTGCACTTGTAATGACAAATAATATTAACCTTAGCCATTTTGCTTGGCACTTGAGATTGTGTTTTTTACACTTATTATTCCTCCCAGAACAGGGAACAGTTTGTAATCACTGCTTCAGTTTTTCACCAGCCTCATGTCCAAAAACAAGGCTAAAGCCAAGGATTAAATGCTTTTTTTGCATGGGAACATAAGCCACATCAGTCACAGAACCCTCCAGATCATAAAACACCTTGCTTCAGAAGACAGTAGAAAATACCTCTATTCTCTCACAAAAATGGCCTGTATTGTGAGCACTGGAAGATTCCAACACCAGGGATTTGGTCATCCAGGCACTGTCTTCGATTTTCTTCAAAACTGGCTTCTCCTGTGTTGCTCCTTTTCTTCACATCCGACCGAATTTTGCTCTCCAGAATTTGTTTTGCTAAGGGCTTGCAAATAAATAAGGAAAGGAAAATGGAACAGAAAAGAAAAGAGTAGTTCCCAAGTTCAGGATCTGCCTGGGTGTGATTTCAGTGAGACTACAAAGATTTTCAAAGTAAACCAGAGAGGTGGTCATATTATGACAGCAATATAAGACAGACTGTATTCTCTGCTGCTATGTCATTTGTCACCTTCCTGAGAGGCCTAAACTGGCCCTTCTATTAGTGTGTTTTTTTCCACGGATGCAACCAGACATATCAGTATTGGGTAATCTTTTAGATGTGATCCTTTACGAACTTCATGGGCAGGTAGGCATGCAGCACTCAAAGGGACCTCCTTGGTCGTTGGGTCCATTCTCTGCATACTGCAGGATAAACAGTCATGCTCTACAATTTCATTCGCAAATTCATCAAGCCAAAGTTAGTGTGCACAGTCAAATGATATCCTGCATTTTCAGCACAGGGTGGTCGTTTTAGTTTTTGGAAGAATACTCCAGAGAGCTTTTTAACAAAATGGTTGTGATATAAGCAATTGCTACATTGAATATTTCATTACTAGACTTGTAAATATGCAAACCCATCTGGTTGGACCATATTTTAAGAGAGTATGGATACGTGCTTATGTTATTACAAGGAATGGGAACGTTATGATGTGCTGTAAATTAAACTGTGAGGTCCTGCACAAAGAACTTTCCTTCCCTATCATGTTGTAGGTGATCTCTAGGAATACTTCTTAGTACACCAAGGAGAAAATGATACAAAAGCTAAACCTAGAAAACCTTCACTGAAACTGATCTAGCTATCACCCCCAGTTATCTGCTTTTGCAATAAAGCAATAGCTAATCAAATGCCGTGGAGCTGTTCAGGGTGCAGGGAAGTCTCCCACATACCACATATGTTTACTGAACCACCTTAATATCTTGAATCAAAACAAATGGGGCAGCTTTATCAGTAGACTTTCTCTGCTTTTCTAATCCTGTTTCTCATACAAACTCATTGTAATAATCCAGACTGGATGTTGTCCAGGCAGCTGGTGGATGTTGTCATTCTTCCATTGACTTGACAATGGAGGTGCGGGCCAGGAGTGAGAACCTGGAAGAATAATTGCCTTGACCACAGAGGGGTGGGAAAAGGCATCGCTGGCAGTTTTGGAAGGAGTAATTACTAAAAGTCATGCAAAATCCTCTCCATCTTTTTCTGGATGATTGGAAGGATTCAGCTCTGCATGCCATCACTGGGATTTTCTGGCTTGGAGAGGTATTTGGAGGTTCATTCATTACTTGTTATAATCCCTCCCAGTTCAGCTGTGCTGAAAGTGAAATATTTACATTAGAAATAACATCATCACTGCCAATAACTGAACTGCCCATTGTAGAACCTGTGAGGGAAATGAAGTCTTTATAGTGCACTTTGCTATGCCATTCTCTTGATCACTCAGATTTTGCTCCCTTGGTACTATAATGTATGTGTGACCTTCAAAATAAACTATGAGCACAGCCAGTTTTTCCTATATAGAATTAGATTTTCAAATACTTCCCTTTTGAACTACCTACCACTTGAATCTGTGACCAGTTTTTGGGCCTTCTTGGCTAGGTCTGCTCTCTTCAGACTTTGTCTTACTCTCTGCAGATTTATATTGCCCTGTTAACACAATTCGAGTCCAAACACTACATCACAACTGTGGGCTTTTGGGCAGCTCTCCAGCAATGTGTTGAATCTTTCTCTTTTTGCCTTGCTTTTAATAATTCTACTAGACGTGGACAGAGCTGCTGCTGCTTTTAATGCATGTCTTGTTGAAGCTTTGCAGGCTCCTTCAGTTTTACACAGGACTCTGTTATAAAAGGAGAAACTAAATCTCTTATCCATTCCACTCCCAAATCTGTGTGTTTCTCTTATTTCCAAACACTTCATTTAGAAAGCTGGCCAGAGAAGCCTGAGCTAATGCCACGTGCCTCATGCAGTTCAGTTGTTTAGTCCAGACAAGCTTTGCTTTTGTAAACTTTTTTAGAGATATAGAATTAAATGTGAAACATGAGTCAAACAGTTTTTGGATGTGTTTAACTTGGAACACTTTGTAGTTGCGATGTCCTGATTCAATACAGGAGAATGTACTTTTTTGCCCTCAAACAGCTTTGTAAGATGGCTATCAACTGGATAGATATGTACTTACTCATCTTGCTCCTGATTCATTTGCTTTGGTTACTCCATCTCCAGCAAGGCAAACCAAGAAACTTTGCCAAGGAAAATCACGTTTGTGTTTCTGTGATTTCAAAATGAAAAGAAAGCCCAGATCTGCAGGAAATATTCCTGTCCTTGAAAGAGTTTAGTACAGGCAGGCACAAAATCCGCTTTGGGCTACTGCTGTAGCAGAAGTGCTTTATGCAGGCCAGGTATGAGCGAATGGTTAGGTCATTCTTGAGCATATCCCTGTAGTGAAACTCTCATCTAATCCATAAACATGTAGGCAAACCCCATCCCCTGAGTAATACCTGAAGGGACACCTGGGGCTTTGAAAGATCCTTTGGCCCAGGTTTGAGTAATTCTTTACCATGATTCTGTCACCTCAAGGGTCTCTTTGTACCAAACTACTCAAATTGACATTCCAGTGTCTGGTATATAGCCATTTTGCAGCCCTTTTGATAAGTACTGCCTTTTTATCCCTCTGGCTTCATCTGGATGACCTTAGGTTTGCTCTTTCACTGCCAAGCCTGGCTTGCAGACTGCAATACATGCAGCAAGTGAACATCAATAGAGCATGCATGTCACTTCTGGTCAACCCCGCTTAGGGTTGCTAGGGCAAGGGGACATCCTGACTTCTTGGGAGGTTGGTCTAGGCAAAACTTCTGTTTCATCTGTCAGTATCTGGTTTGAGGAAAAGAGGCTATCAATGCAGATCAGACCATGGCATGCAAAAAGAATTCCTAGCTTCATTTCATTTTGAGCAACACTCAGGCTCCTTCTGGTGGGAGGCAAACAGACCTCCCCTCCTTGCCCTCCGGCACGTTTTTTTTCCTATTTGTGTGTGCGTGCACTGGTTTCCTAGCTGAGCTCTCCACCTGCAGCTTCAGCCGGCAGCCTGTTTAATCCTCTGTTTTGTGGGCTGAGGACACTTCTGTGGTTGATTGCTTTGCACCAGCTGAGTGCTAGATCAGGTATCCACAGGGAGTCCACATGCTGGGCTTTCCACAGCTCTGTCAAAGAGCGCATTACACCGCTCCTGGCAAATTGTCTTGTAATGGTTTCCCCTGAGGTCTCTAGAGCTTGTCTGTGCTGGGTCAGACAATGGTGCCAATCACTGGCCATGCCCTCATGTTAAAGAGCTTTGCACTGCATGTAAACATTGCTTATCAGTGACTTCCTGTCTTGCAAAGCACGGCACGAAGAAGTAGTTTTGGCACGGAAAAAAATAATGGTAATCTACAACCGCCGTATCTGTCCTGTATCAAGGTCAGAGCATTCCTGACCCAAGTTCTGGCTCAAATGGCTTGGAGCTCTGTGTGTGCTACATGGTTTAAAGGTTTTCTGCAACAAAAAGCTATTCAAAACTCTGATGGAAAACACAGAAAAAGCAGGGCATGGTCTGTTATCCTAAGTCAGCTCGTGGAAATTTGTTGCCAATTGAGCCAATATTTTCCACTCATCTGAGATAGTAATGAAGGTCAATGTTCATTTATTACCTCAGCTGGCCTAAAATGTCACCACTGGTTGTTTATCTCAGCTATGCACCTCATGCAGCTAAAGGCTGTAGCCTTGGCTGCTTGACAGTGCAAAACCAAGAGGGACTCTGTCTGAAGTCATGTTTTATTCAGTTACCTCTGGCCAGATTCATTCTGTTGCCCTTGCACGGTCATGTTATTTGCAACAGTTGGCCAAAGATGCGCCCATGTACATGAGGAATGACTCAGAAAGCCACAGTGAAGGTGGGAAGATTAACAATAAGGACTGGTGTCTTCACCAGGAGAAAAGAAGTTGTGTCCGTATGAATGGCTCTGTGTTAGTTATCCCTGGATACTGGGTCCCCTCATGAACGTTTGAGGCCTGCATCAATCAACATCTGGGGTCTGCACCGTCTGTGTGAAAGAACAGTGCTAATGTGATGAGCTTTGGCAAGTTATTGAGTCAGACCTCTTGTCATAATCCAAACTTTTACTTCAATAGTCACTGGGCTCTCAATAAACTCGTTCTTTCCCTGGGAACAGAGTTCATGTGCAAAAGATCCAATTAAAGACTTTTTTAAAACAAAAAACCCTAAACCCTGTAATTGGTTATTACAGTAAATTATTGAAATTCAGGTTTCAGCCTAAAAGCAAGCTCAAAAATTTTACCTGTTGGAATTTCATATTTCTTCTCCCCCTGGCAACTATACAGATCCCATTCCCTCAGCTCTGGATCCAGACATGTTTTCTTCTCATTTCTGGAGCTGTAGACACACTTTGGACTCTGAACATGCAGTGTTTGTTCTACCCTGGAAATCTTCAGAGATGGACAAAAGTGAAATCTATGGTTCCTCCAGATTTTGTCAAAGTTTGGATTTATGTACAGACAGAAGAGCTGGAATTTTACCCTTTTGGTTGGGTACTGGTCTATATTTGACATATCTATGTTTTAGAAACAGATCTAAAATTGAGACAGGTTGGACTTCCCTGAAGATGTTGTTTGGGGTAGAGAGGATCACTTGTTCCTTGAAAGGAGTCCAATGTGTTTCCTGCTTAAAAAGTCTTCACTCCTCAAGGAAGAGCCTGGCTTAGTTACTTCCAGATATTTTTTTTTCCTAGAAATTTGATATTTGAATGTATTGGAGCAGAATTTCCATTTCAGCTCAGAGCGCTCAGGGTGTTTGCTGCTGTTCCCATTATTACTTCACTAACTTCTACTTCTTCATGATTCTTTCGCATGATACTGCTGAGTTTTGACCCCCTGTGACTGATATGCAAGACTCTTACTTTGCATTTGTGACCGTCACTCTCCAAAATTCAATTCTTCGGTTTTAATAGCCCTTTAATCTCCTGTAGTTTATTTCCATGTTCATTTTAATATCTTCGTTGGTTGCTCTAAGTTTAACCTCTTCCAAGTTTTTTCTTACTTTCTTCCTTTTTCCTTTTATGAGTGATACATCAGTTTGTGATCAGTGGATGAGTTGATCAAACCATCATCAAACCAGCCCATGGTTCTAGATTTGTAATGTACCTTCGCTATGGGAAGTATCAAGCTGCTGAGCAAGCTGCTGAAGGAATTAATGGTTGTTTATCAGGCCGCCCTCAGCCAGTGATTATGAAGGGATGTTTTTCTAACCTGCTACCTGGGGTTGGAGTTCTGCAGGGGTCACTGGTGGGGTGTTTGCCAGCCATGATGTTTATCATCCAAGGTTTTATGAAACAGTGTGAGAATCTCCATCACTGGAGAGTTACAATAGTATGTTTGTCACTCTCATCTGCTGGCATCTATGGTATGAACAAGACACAGCATCACGGGGGTGTTGTTCTCTTGCAATATGTGCTGTCTTAGTCTTGTGTGGTCTTTGCCAATGTGTGTATATTTCCCTTTTGATAGATGATGTGTTTTTATTCGCCCTTCAGGGAAATGCCTGGCTGTCTAAAGGTGTTATCTTTTCACCTGTAATTAAGTCAAAGAAAAGAACAGAGAGAAAGTTAAGTGGAGACAGAACCAGAAGTTTTTACTCCACTACCTTTGCTTTCTTTCAGTGATTCTGAAATTCTTTAATGAATTCTTCCAACATAGTGAGAAAGAAGACATGAGGCTTAACTTCATGCACACACAGACAAGCATAGGTACAATAGTTAAGTCATATAGTCTTTTATGGGCATCTCCTGTTGTTGGCTAAGATACTGATTGCAAATTGCAGCCTTATTTTCCTAGAGACCTCATTGCTCACAGGCACGTGTGCTATGGAGGGAAATGAAGGGCACTTTCCTATGCAGAGAGAGAAGGGTTGATCCAGTTTATACTGGGTGTATAAGCTGAGAACTCAGTGTCCAAGGGGAGAATCAATCCTCCAGGATCTTCTGAGGCAGCCCATGCAAGACTGTGGGATGCTTCTTTTGGAGTTTTTAAGGGGTGAGTAATCATGTTTCAAGTAGAAAGAGTTTCTTTCTCTCGTTAGAACTATATTATGAATATTAAGTCCAAATCATGACCCTGTTTGTTTTTCTCGGTTTTTTGGGGGGGCATAGAGGGAGAAGTAATGGGAGAAAGCCAGAACTAGAATAGATACCTCCTGCATTGTGTGGTGACCTAGAACAAAGCTCAGGATGTTGTATGAACTCAGGAAATTTCAGGTCAGGACTGTAGTGCTCTATCTTTGTCCTTCCTCATCATTACAGATTTATCTGTTACCTTCAACTATAGAAACAGAATAACATTGTCTCGGTGACAGCATATTTTTCTCCTTTTTTGCTTTCACTTCTCTCCCCCACGTATCTAGACAAACACAACTTGCAGCCACAACCATAGGGAGCAAGCAAAGATATAAAACACTGATCCGTTTAAATGGCGGCTGTGCTGGGATAACCATTGATATGTCTCAGAGCCCTGTGTCTGCACTTGTCCTCAAAGATCAGGACGTGCAGAAATCCATCCCTTTGCCTAAAACTGTACCTGTCTGGCTAATGCTTGGGACATGGGTGCAAGATGAAACCATGTATGGCTCCTGAGAAGCAGGGCTGTATCTGGTACTGACTAGTGGTCTAGTGGTAAATAAGATGTGGGTAAACTGACCCAAATTCAAAGTGGAGTAAACCCACCATTTTCCTTCAACTACACTGCTGGTATTGAAGTGTGGTCTGTCTCTGCTGTGGTAGTCTTACTGGTGAGGAACTGTGAAAGTACGGCACTATAAACCCATTTGGTTCAGATAATCTGTTACATGAACTCCATTGTTGAAGAGAAGAAAAAAAACATAAAATATTTATTTAGAAAATGCAGCTTGTTCCCATTTGTGACCAAGCAAATTAAGAAGATTGAACTTTGTGGGGGTATTTTTGAATGGGGGCAGGAGGAACCCTGTAATCATGAAAGCCTGTGAAATCAGATTATTTTTTCCTAAGGAAAAATGCCTTTTAAGAAATTTTAATGTACAAGCCACGTAGCACCATAATATTGACCTCTCTGCTCTCAGCCTGTTCAGCACCCTTTCTCCTGCAGAGCTTTCTACCTCAGCATCCATAGCTCTCCTCCCACAGACCCTCCTCCCTTCACCTCTCTCCTCTGCCTTTCCTCCATTTGGGGTACGGGGGAAATGAGACGAGGGCTCCTTCATAAAATTCCAGCTAGCTGTGAACTCCCACAAGACTGAGGTAGGCTCTCACCTAGGTTGGAAAAGAGGCAGCTGTCACCTCAAGCAGTGGGAAGGGATCAGCAGTTGGGTGCAGGACATGACAGGCTGGGCCTCTGTATCAACAAGAGAGGTCCGAGTCAAACTGTGTGTTTGTTGAAAACCTGTGACAGATCAACCAAAATCCTTGAGTCTGCAGCAGGAAGTGCTGGGTGAAAACTTATGGTCTGGATTGTACAGGAAAGTAGAGTTTGACAGATGCGTTTCCTTTGGTCTTAAAAGCTTCGGAGCTCTTCACTTATTGGGGGAGAGTTAGCCTGAAGTAATATAAAAATGTTAACTGCAGAGGCTTTTGGAGGAGTTCAAAAGAATTAGGATCTTGACTGTCAAATAACCCATCACAACTATTGCAGGAAAATGCTGTTGAAAAATTTATTTTCTAGCTGCTAAGTGTAACTCTTACACTACTGGGAGGGGTTAACATTTTTATGCTGGATTAAGGTGTTGCATACTAGAGAAGAAATGTGTGGGTCTTGTTCTTGGGAAATGTACTCCTCTGTGCCCTACAAATGAGTCAATTCATTTAGATTGAAACTGCATAGGTGTCCTTTGGTGATATACAACCACCGTGAAATTCATCAGAAACATGGGATTGCAAGAAGTAAATGTCATATTGAGTAATTACCACTGAAAGAGAGGGCTCTGTTTTTAACCTGGTTGGGGAAATTGATGGTGTGGTATGCAAGGGGGATGAGGACATTTCATGAGATATTCCCATAGCAGTTTTGGGTTGGGGTGGCCTTTCAAAGGAGCTGTTTTAACCAATTCCTTCATCCCCACAGACATTACATAAGAGCCATTGGCAAAACTAACACACACACGCTTCTTGTACAAAGAGCTAAAAAACCAGCCCAGATGTTTACAAAGCAACCACAAAAGACCGGAAGAAAAACAAACATACAGAGATGTTTTAAATGCAGAAGAACCAACAAACAGGAAAAAAATATCCGTGTTCCTGGCACTAGCTTTTGAACATAATGAAACCATTTGGGGCAACCCTCCTTTAAACTTGCCCCATGGCAGACTTGAATTATCAGTTGTGTTTTCATTCATCATGTAAGGTCAAAGACTCCATCTGTCAATATAGGTCTACCCTTCTCTAAAAAGGCAGATGGAAAAGGTAAGGGAGGTCTTCATCTATTTCTTGATGATTAGTCCTAATTGGTTTACCCTGCTTTCTCCCTGCTTCCCTTCTTTGGACAGAAGCTCTACAGCAAGGACATAAAAGAGGGCACTCTTGTTTCACTTGTCTTCCTCTTTGAGCAAACCGGCACCACTTGTGCTTCCCAATTAGCCTGCAAGCTACCTACAGACATGAGCAGTCCGGACCTTTGCAGGTCCAAAAGTGCATCGGACCACTGTGCAAATTGCTGTATGTCCACTTCCTGCAGGCTGACGTTTTGGGCCCTTTTCTGGGGACTCCTCAGTGGTTTGGAACGTGATGGAAACGCTTTCCTCCCAGGTTGAAATGCCTTTCTGTGACAGCAATGCAAGAAAGAGGATAATTATCTGAGCAACACAGGCTTTTGCAGAGCTGGTCCTGAGAGTGTGTATTGCATTGCAGTGAGGAGTCTGGTTTCTGCACTAATTTCTTGGACTTTGTTGCCCAAAGCCACTACCCTTGTGATTTTTAGGTCAGAAACCAGAGCTTTTTTCTAGGAGGTATTTCACTTGTCTCGTTTGTTTGCTAAGTGGGAATAGCTTGGAAATGTATTGCATTTGGACAGATGCTTGAATTCATGCAGTCACTCCTAAAAAGCAGCTTACATTTTCCAGATGGCTTAATAACAAAGCTGGTTTAATATTCTTTGCACATATATAAAAGTATTGAAGGATCTCACAAATTCATGTGCCTAGGTGAGGTGATCCTGAACCAAGGACTAAACACAAAGCTAATTTGGATCCACATAAAAACTTCACAACTTTGACCTGTTGCTAATTAATGTACCCATTAGCTTATACTGAAGGTACCAGAAACAGTTTATTGAAGGAGACTGTGTACTTTACTCCTAAGCACTGCAAAACACTGTAAAAGCTGTTTACCTCAGTTTCTGGTGTCCTGAATTTGCTGAAGAAGGTCATGGCTTTTGTCTTCCTCTACCTACAAGACAAAATGCTTGAACAAAAGAGGAAAAATGCTCCTTTCAGGCTGGAATGTTGAGGTTGCAATTTATCGTACAGGACTTGAAAGAGGAATTTTCAGTTCCAACTTGTTTGAAGAGGAATGGGCTGGTGAAAGAATTTAAGGGCACTTCTGAAATGCAGAATGTTGCCTGTCTACGGAATGGCCCAGAAAGGAAACATCCGTGAGGATCTATGGCTCAGATATTCCACACTGCCTGGACAGAATAATGAAACACTTCTTTTGAGATTTACGAGCCTGGAAAATAGACTGCAGGCTTCCATCAGGGCCTGAAAATACTACAGACTGTAGTTGGAGTCTCTAGTACATCTCCTTTTATATAAGCAATACAGGGTGGGAGTATTGGGAGGACATCAGAGATGAAGTGTAAATGCAAATGCAGAAAATAAGCGTATTCTTTACTGTCATGAGACTCCCAAGCTGCAACTGTGAAAGAGGTTTTATTTTTCTATTGCAAATTCCCTGTTCTTTGTTTTCTGGTTTTATAACCAAATGCTACCTCCAGCTTCCTACCTTTGCACTGCAAGGTCAGGTGTGGTGGGGGAAGGATGAATTCTGTTGGAAGCTTCTCTCTCTTTAGCAAATGCACAGGCAATGGAGTTGGTGAGTTCAGGCTGCTTCACTTTCCTCCATGAAGGCCAGGGGCTGTCAGGACCATACTGTGAACGCTGTTTCATTGCCTAATGTGAGTCCTGATCCATCCCTTCCTGTCAAGTAAAGGGTGAAAGAGGCAGTGATTTGCCCACTTAAGAATAATGCCATTTCATATTAGAGAGTGGAAATCACAAAGTCCTAGAAAGAAGAATCTCAAGGTTAGCCAAACCATCTCTGCCCCACAGCAATGTCAGCTCTTAGAGGTGTCTGACGATTGTTCCTCTGTCCTGTTCCTGAAAAATTGCAGCACTCAAGATTCCCACCCCCAGTTTGTGCTAACTGCACAGCTGAATTTTTTCCTTGGCTGTAATGCCAATCTCACTTGCTGCAAGTGTTTTCTATCAAATGTATGTCATAAACCGTGAAGTAGATAATGTTGCTTGGCAGTCACATCTGCTGATGATATTGCTGGTATTATTTTATCACTGCTTTGTTTTTTAAATGTTCAACCTACAGGTTTGAGAGTGATTTTGGATGTGAGAAAATCTTTGTTGCCTGATTAGATGTGTCAACTCAAGGAATGAAATCTCACCCACTAGTCCCAGATCTCAGTGCTAGGAGCAGGAACCAAACCCTCTTGCATATGCACTTAATGAAGGACTAGTTTGTGCTGTCACCTCTCATCCACTTTTCTTAGGGCCAGACTCTCAGTAGAGCTTTAGAGGACCATCTCTGAGCTCTGCTGAAAGCCCAGCTACCAACTTGGGTGTCACAGTGTGGAGCTGAACTCCTTCAAAAATACAGTGCTTAATCCCGCTATGAAAAGAACCCAGTCTGCAAGTTTTCCCCAAATGCATCCCGAAAGAGCTTACGGTCTAAGCAAAGAAAATAAGTCAATCCTGATCTATACCTGTACAGCTGAAGAGGACCTGGAATAAAACAGGAGTGTGCAAAAACCACGAAGGGGAGTGCACACTCAGAACCATACTTCGCATAAGGTTATAGATGAGGCTTTTTAGTAGTTATGTTATTTGCATTCATTTGTTTTCCTAAGACATCTACAGAGGAAAAGAAATTGATTTCAGTGGCTTTTTGGAAGAACTGCACGTGAAGGGTGGGGATCGCTCCATAAGTAATCCCTGTGTCTTATTCATCATGTCAGTGCGTTGTTGTCAACCTAATGCAAGCTGTTTCTCAGTGGCTCTGCATTCCTGACAGGGACTGTATAAACTCACTGTGTATGTGGCTTGACTGGTGATTTCCTAGTAAGGCGCCATGTGCAAGGACAACCCCAGTTACATTTGCAGGGAACTTTTTTGCGGGCAGAGAATTAGAACAAGTGCTTTGTGTGTGATGATTGATACTGCCAGGCGGACAATAATTATGATTTACACATGATTTCTTTATTCTTGAGGGGAAATCCCAGTTGCCAAGTATGTTAACGATGTATGTAATGGTGTGTTAACGGACACCATTAGTTTGCTGGACAAAACTGAGACCTCTGCCAAAACAAACCTTCTCCAACAGTACGTTTTATGGATCAGCAGATTCTGAAAATGCTTCAGAGTGGAACTGAATTATGGGGCATATGCTTCTGGAATGGCTAACGGTTTCCTAACCACAAGTTTAAAGGTATCTGTTAGTAATTAAATGCACTTGAGCATTTTGTTAATTTCGGCATCGTACAATCGCTCTGCGAGGTGCAATAATTGCAGTCCGGAAATGGTTTGTTTTCATGTTATGACTAGATTAGTACAGAAAATAGTCCCAGCTTGTAGCAGCTCACGTTAACTTCCGCTGCCGGTACCAAGCGGCTTGTCCGTGCTCGGGAATGCGCTTGTAGCCCAGGGCGTGCGGGGAGCCGTACCTCCCCAGGTCCCCCTGGTGCCAGTGGGACCCGGTGCCGAGGTCGTGCGAGGTTCATGGGAGACAGCCCCGATGCACTAGCAGCCACAGTGAGGGTCTGGCAGACCCTCTGGCTCAGAGTGCTGAGGAGGCTCTTCGTTCAGCTACTTTTGGAAACATTGACAGCAGAGTTGGTCTGCAGGAGCAGCTGAAAAACTTATGCACAGATGGAGTCAGGGTGGCTCAGCACTTCTTCAAGGTGTGTCAAGGTCTAGGCCAGCGCGGCAGGCCTTGGGCTGTACTGAGTGGAGTTAAAAATGTTGGTGGATGCAGGTGCATGCTCTCAGTGGGAGCTGCCTGCAGCTTGGCAAGAAGAATTTGTCCTATGGAAGCATGTGGTATCACAAACCCAACCTGCAGTGGTGGAAGCATGTGGTATCACAAACTCCCAACCTGCAGTGCTTTCCCTGAGAACAGCTGATCTCAGTTTCTGGTTTGAATTCTTCTGTATAATCAATGGTTCGCAGAAAATTTTGTGGACTGGGACTTCTCTATTTCCAGCAAGACTGGTTTAATTCAAGTTGTGGGGACTTCTGTAGTATCAGATGTGTAGGACAGCAACACCCTGGAAGCATTGTGCCATAGTACTTGCCCGAGGATTTGAATCAACAGACAGATATGAACTTCCGACAATCTCAGACACCTCCAAAGTACTTTTTATAAAAACCAAACCATGCGACCCATTTACTCCAGGGCAGAACTTCTAGGCTCTCCCTGTACTTCTTTCTGCTCAGCTGTTCAGCATAGATGTACTTAATAAAGCTCATTAAAGCAGTTTATTGCCTTAGTTATGAGACTTCGTGTATTAATACAAAAATTTCGGAGCACAAATATGGAATAAATAAATGTCTGACAAGGCTAGAGTGATCCAGCAATGATGCAGGTTCTTCCTTTGAAAGGTTTCCATTCATCTCAGACAGGATAGTCTTAATCTTTGACCAAGACAAGAGTTTTACCTGGATGGTTTCCAATCATGTTAATGGGAGCTGTGAAAACCCTGTGCGGATCAGCAGCAGAAGTGGCCCCTTTTTCAAAGGGCATGGTTTTGGTTGTTTCTTAGTGCATTACAATAACCAGCCACCCGACTTAATTGCTTTTTGTACCACTTTCCCTCCCCTCCTCATATCTTTATCTCTTCATGCCATAAAAAATACTGCGTTTTAAAATGAAATCAAGGAGACAGAAAACAGAAGAGACATGTTTTGCATAAAAGGAGAAACATGTGTTAGGAATAAAGACTCGAAATGGGCAAACATATTGAAGACATACATGCTTTCCCCCTTCTCCTTTTGCACCCTCACAGGCGAGCAGGCGTGAAGCTGCTCTCGTGTCTCGCCTCGCTGGGAGGGGGCTTGGTTACGCCTGCAAAATCAGCCAGCCATCATCCCAGGAGAGGGGTCAGGCGGGCTTGGAGCAAAGCGGGAAGTTTTTCCACCTTGGGCTGTTTCGTGTGGATGTGAGCATGTTCTGGTACTTTCACTGGAGCTGAACACGCTGCTGGCACAAGCAGGTGAAATTCCTCTGGCAGAGCCAGAGATGACCCTGGATGGTTTTTAAAGGGAGCGAATTGTTCTCGTTGCTCCTGGGAAGGACAGAGAGGCCTGGGTTAATCACGTTCAGCCACCATGATGACCCTGCTTAGGGCATTCCGTGTACGCTTGTACTGTAATCAGGCCTGGGTCAATTTTAAGTGAAAGGGGTTGGCACGGGTAATCCAGCATGGATTACACAACTTTCCCATGAAAATTTTCAGGTGACTCACTTCCAAAACCTTCACACTGCTGCTGACCTGCTGCCCTCACCTGAGCTGGGGTCTCAAGCTGTTGTGGCTGTGTCTGTGCTGTCCTGCAGCGATGCCAGGGCGGGCAGAGCTGAAGAATGAAGGGCTTTCAGGGAGTCTGACTCCACCTGGGCCTACTCCTTCTTTTCTTCTTTGCCAAGAAAAATAAAAATATATTACCCCTACCAACTCCTTAAAAAGGCGGGGACACGACTACAGAAATATTTTAAGTACTTGTTGTTTTTCCTAAGGGGAAAAAATGCAATGTGGTTTCATTCTAGCCATGCAAATATTTATGTGAGCAAGAGAGAAGCAAGATCAGAGGGAAAAACTGGGTTTGGTTGTGACACAGGCTTTGGTGCCAGAGACATGGATTTACTCTTGGCTCTGCCAGAGGTTGCCTGTGTAACCTTGAAGCAGTCACGTTCACCTCTGTGCCCACAGCTGCTCATCTGCTAGAGCTGATGAGAACCTCCTCTTTTTTTTTGTATTAGCTGCATGGGGCTGGGGCAGCTTCAGGGTGAAAAGGAGCTTTTCAATTCAACAGGAACTTCTAAGCACTTAGGTGATGTAGTAATAGTGGAAAATTATGGCAATTTGAGCTAGGGAGGGTGCCTTCAAAATTTGTACAGTACCGTGCACACTCTGCTTGATTTGCTGGAGTCTTCTAAGTGCTACTGTAATGCAAACAATGGTCTGCATTCAGTAAGTAGCTCCTCAAATTTCCTGTGGATATCCCCAGCAAATCTGTATTTAAATAAGCAATGGTTTCTTAATCCTGGACTGCAAGTTGCTGGGGCAATTTGTACTCAAGGTGAATGCTGAGGTTCGGGAGATGTTGAGATGTATAAAAGAAACTTGCCATCCAAATTGTTTCCATCTGTTTTCATTATGCCCCACTCCTGCAGGATAAACCAAACATTTTAGCTTTCAGCTATTTCCTTCTGGACTCTGTAAAGCTACCTGTTCTCAAAAGCATTATTTGGTGTCTTTAAGTGCTTTAGTTTGATGTTTTTACAGTTTTATTCAGCCAGTCAAGAAAACTGCCTGTAAATAGATAAGAAAGGCCGTTGAAAAAATGGAAAAGCAATTTGATTAAATGAAAAAATCCATTCAGTTTGCTTTGTTCAAAGCACAAAAATATTTTGGTAATACATTTAGGATATGCTAGAATTTCTTGACAGTTGTGTAGTTTTGCGCTGTCTTTTTTTCCATTTCTTCCCTGACAAAATTGCCAGGGTCATAGAATTTAGTAAACTATGTATCAGCTTGTGTCTGGTTTCCTCCGTATTTCTTGTTGTGTCTAACTGGACACTTCAGCCCAAATGACCCAGAGCAAGGCGCAAACCTGTGTTGCTGGGGCTGTGGGTGACATACCTACCCCAGTCCTAGCAGAAATGGGTAAAAATTTGAAATCTTTGGTTTTACATCTTTTGCTAAGATAAACGCCAGTCTCAAAGGCACCAACATTTTGCTAAGTATTTTTGTGTATAGGAGTGGTGGAGGGGCAAATTATGTCAGAAGTGTTTTAAAAGAAATTTCTTTGACTTTTGCTCCAAAACCCAAAGCAATTAAGTGTCTGCTGCAGGCATCCTGTACCTTCCTCAGACCTTAAAGACCAGAAAGGATCAGATCTTTCCTCCAGAAAGAAGTCTCTCTGGTAACTGAAAATATTTCTTCCCAGAAGTGAAAATATATTATGCCCTTCCGTTTTAGTTAATCTATTTGTGTTTAGCTCTGAAGAGTGATTTTTATACACTAGTTGCCCGGTTGCCCAGATGTATATGTTACCTTAAAAGTAATTGATTTTTAGCCAAAAGGACAGGAGAAAGGTTAGGAATGTGCAACACAGTTTCTCATAACTTTGGAGGAGGCAGATGTTTCTCTTCTGGTTCCAATGTTCATTTTCTTTGCATGAAGAATGAGTTCTTTAAAACCAAATAAATATCCCTTTGAGAAGAGCATGGTTCCCACTGTTATTCTTTAAATTAACTCTTTTGTAGCCGAGGCAGGGTTTAACTTGTTGATTTTTATTGCAAAAATGGAATAAAAGCGATAACATAGTGTATTTTTTTTCTATAAATGGCTTCAATTATTATGCTCAAGAACTGCTCAAAAGAGCAACAACAACAAAATCTCTGACATCTGACACAATACAAATTCTCATTACTCATTCTAGGTAGTGTAAATATGACTAAAAATCCTTTTTTCTTGCAATTATGATTTAATTTAAACTTTCATAATTGCAAACATAGCAGCACATATTTCACATTTATGAAGATAACAGAGAGGCCAATTGTATCTGCTAGCAGTAACCAATGGCAGACTTCAACTGATGCACGCAGAAAGAAAAGACAAGCAAAGGTTGTTTTTCCTGGTAAAAGTGCACAGGATGGATGTTGCCTGTCCCTGACTGAAATGACTTCTCTGTGCATGTAGGACATGCCATATGTGTCTTGGTGATGGAGACAGTAGGATGCCATTCACCTCCTTGGGCACTGGGACCAAAATGGCAGGTAGGCTTAGAAAAGTCTCCAACATAGAGAAAAGTGGAAAATGTCTCATTTCAGGTTAATATCCTCCCTCTGCTGACACTGGGGATGCCCCTGAGACTAATGCAGCTCATTCCATGCTCCACAGCTTCTGTTTCCCAGGGAAAAGGACTGAAATGTTTACCGGGGCAGAAAGCCTGTCAGGGGAGAGGATCTGTGTGTGGCTGGGAATGGACACTCTCAGATCTCTAGGGCCTACTGAAGCAAGGCCAGAGGCTGGGGGTCACTGGTAAGGTAACCTTGGCCATAGTTTGGATTTAATCATTTGTCTTCACAAAGTCTGACTGATGGGAAATACGGACAAAAGCCTTTGTGAAGTTCTGTTTGCCATATGTAGCTGTGCAAGGCTACTGGGGAGGCCGACCTGTTTACCCACCAGGTCTGCAAGAGGCATTTAGTTCCTAAGCTTTTAAGTCAACATGGTGACCCCCTTTCCAGAGGATGGGGGACTGCCTGAGGAGTTACAGAAACCAATGTCTGAAGTGTACGTGTGTTTGGCCATGATGGGATCGATGAGCTCCACCGTCTTCCTCTTGTCCCTGCTGAGTGCTGAGCAATAAGGACTTTCAGAAGCCCCCACTGGGAGGAAAGAGAAATGCGAAAAGCAGAGACAGGTAAAAAGTGCCAAGGAGGTTTGAGACAACGGTTGCCTCTAAGGAAGCCTGTTGTAGTCAGCGAACAGAACTAGTGTGCTGAAAGATGTGACATTCCTTGCATGTACTGAGTCGTGATGGGAATTTGGGCTAGCCAAAGCAAGACCTAGTGGTGAAATAGTCAAGAGACAAGTGTGCAGAGTTGAGACTAAAACCACATCGTCCAAGCAAGACCAGACTTGAGTGGTTCAGCCAGTTGTCTCACAGACCCACTGGCTGCCCTACCCTGGGAGAGTTTTATGGCTTGTGAGACCCCTCTGAAGAAACCTGTTCTGGGTTGAGATTAAGATGGGAGTGTAAAACTGGAGTTTTTTTTCCTGAGGAGAAAGAGGTCTTTTCACATTTCAAAATCACAGGTGGCTTTTCAGGGCTGCCCGTGATTTATTGTTTCCACATTGTGTGAGTGGGGGACTCTCAGCCCACCCACATGCAACCTTTCTTTCCTATAACAAACAGAAGAACACAAAACATATGAGTGAGTCGCACGTGTTCGTACTCAACTTACCTCTGTGATCAGTACTGTCCACCTCCTGCTCACCTCCATTTTCAGCTGAAGGAGCATTTGGTACCAAAGTATTGAGGTTACTGGGATATCTGGGGACATTTATGTGCCCTTGCAGAGATGTGTGGCACAATGAAACAAAGTGCTTCAGTTCCCCATCCAAATGCATCTTTTCTTATCTTTTCTTTCTATAGAAGGTGTTTTCATGCCGCTTGTAGTTCTGGAGGTTTTAGGGTGAACATTTACAGTATTTTTCCCTGCCCTCTCACTTTTCCTTCTAGACTCTCCTAAAGGCTCAGTATTTCATACCTATGGCGAGATCCTAGCAGCTGGATATCAGCCCTGCTGATCAAGGGGAACCTGGAGATCAGCTGCCCCATTCTGCTCAGTGTCAGTATTTTGTATCTGCGGCTTTTGCGTGTCCTCACCTGAACTTCTGCCACACTCCAGCTACATGCAGAGGCATTAGTGCCACTTCCGGATGATATTTTTCGCTGAGCCACTTGAGAGTGAAGAACCTGTTTCCTGTTTAGAGCTCAGAGAGCTCAGCCCAGCCATTTCCTTGCTATGGGTTTTGGAAAGGAGCACCATTTATGTCCTTCCAAGCACTCTGAAGGCATCTGAGTTCAAATCTGACAAATTGGTACAGATAGAACTGCCTGTTCCTGCCTGCGTTCTGCCTGAGTAGGGTTGGGGATCCTGGCCAGATCCAGTGCTGTGTAAAAGGGTGGATTAGCGCACGCATGATTTTACCCCACCAAGGTATGCGGCTTCTGGCCTGAAGCTGCTGTGTGTCTGTAGCATAGACATCAGGCCTATGTTGGTTTACATGTGTCCTAAGTAAAGCCAATTTGGAGTCCTTATACTCCAGTATATGGGGATGATCGGCCTGTTCCTCACATGATTAGCAATAAGCCAGGCACAAAGTCTGGGTTCCTTCTCCAAGTTATCTTGAAGGCAATTTGCTATGCACAAAGTTGTACTGCTCTAGCAGAAGAGAGGGGATGGTTACATCTGAGGCTTTTGCATATGGATGTGCCTGTGTCTGTTCAAACCTGGATAATTGCTGGCTGGTTTACATCTATACATTCACAGAAAGCTCTAATCCTATATAGCCCGTGCGAAGTATCTACGCGTGTATTAAACCAGAGTTTGCATTAGCTTACCCGGAGCGGTTTTCTGAGTGCTTTGTAAGGCAAGGGGTGCAATAGAGGTATGCAGGAAAGCTGAAAAGGTGTCTAGATCTGGGTTTGTTTTACACACACATTTCAGCGCAATATACTGAAATGCCTTACATGGCCTCTTCTGAAAAAGGGGAGGTCGTCTGGTTTCTCAGAGCCGCTATCAAGATACTGTACTGCATAATCATGCCATCAAAAGCTCTCCATCTGCTGTTATATTGCCATCATATATGTTTGATGCTGCTGTGAGGCAGTGACAACTTCCATTCTCCTTCAGTCCCCAGAAAAAATTTCTGTGTAATTTAGGAGAACATCTGAAAAACCTTTGGGTGTTGCCACAGCCTAAGTAAAAATGGGCATTCTTCCTGCTCTGACAGCAATGAGAAACATTTGAAGTATTTTATAGAAGTCGCTTTTGTACAACTCAACCAATTTAGTTCAGTTCCATCCTAAAGGATATTTCTATTTAAGAGAGTACTGCTGCTGCTTAGTAGCTATAGGGTGTTCTGGAATTGGAGGAATTTCTTTAGCATATAAGTGTCTTATTAAACCTTAGCACACATCTCTTAGCAGGCAAAAAGTCCATGCCCCAAGATCTGAAAAAGCATTCTGTTGTAGGGGGAAGGATATTATATTCAATAAATCATATGGAACTATTTATCAGCAATCACTTCTTTAACTTTTCCACAGTCTTCAGTTTCAAAGCACATTTTGAAGTGACTGAAGTTTGTACAGAGCAGTTTATTTAAAAAATTATTTTAGGAAAATTACCTCAGGGTTGATTGTGTATTTATGAAGGATTGCTCTTTTCTTTTTTAAAAAATATTAACATAATGTAAGAAAATGGCTTTATTAAGAACAGTGGAAAAATGTGTAGAGAAACAGAAAAGATTTGTGGCAGACAGTCTGCAATGGGAAAAGTTCTGCTTGTCATGCAGTCACAAATGACAAAGTCAGTGGAAAGACCGTGATTTCAATGAGCTTTGGATTAGGCTTTTTACTAGTGTGGGATTGTTCACTGCTGAACTTTGAGTTGTTTCTGGTTATGTCTACATCTTCCTCAGTGAATGTGTTTAGATTTCTCTATTTTTCTCCCTTGCTATTACCAGTGATTATTTTTATTAACATCATTTGCCTACCTCATCCTCCTTGCTTGCTGCCTTCTCCTTAACCTGAATCCTGTCCTGATCTTCAGTTAAAAATGAAATTTAAATGCTCAAGATTCAAACAAACGCATGCTTTTTACCCTGCAACAATTGTTGCGTGATCTCTTGCAAATCCACATTGGCCACTTTGTGTTCCTGACATTGTTCATTCCTGGAACAGTTATGGTCTGCTGCAGTTTAATTACGGTGTCTTTCAGTACACAACACAGCATGGTGCTTATAGTGATTACTTAGTGATTTGCTAAATCATGAAATAAATCTGATTATGAGTGTTCTCTATGTGGTTTACAAACAACCGGATTATGACTTTTCCCAGGGCAGTCAATCTTTTTATGGTGAGCCCACAGGTTGGAGTAGAACTAGCTTTTTGCTGTAGATTGTTGTGGGCTTTATGGTTGTTTTTTTTTTTAAATAAAACTCAGTGTTTTCCAGATACTTGGCCTCTGTCTGAACCGTGCTGGTGCTCCACAGTCTTAGCTTGGGGTCTCCAAAGATGAGCTCAGGTGTGAAGGCTGCATGAGCTGTACTGGCAGGGGCCATGCTCCTGAAGGTAGCCTTCATGTCATGACCTCAGCAAAGTGCTGTCTGAAGCCTGCTGATTGCCTTTGGAGCTGTGAAGGGAGCAGGGAAGAGGTGTCCGCTCAGGTCAGTGCACATGCAGGGTTGGAGGTGCACGTAGGAGCCCTGGCATGCTGGGATGTCAAGGTGCAATTTGGATTCTGTGTAGACAGACAGAAAGGGCCTTTTCCCAGTGTCATGGTTCAACCCCAGCCAGCAACTAAGCCCCGCACAGCCGCTCACTCACTTCCCCCCGGTGGGATGGGGGAGAGAATCGGAAGGGAAAAAGTAAAGAAAACTTGTGGGTTGAGATAAAGACAGTTTAATAGGGAAAGCAAAAGCCACGCACACAAGCAAAGCAACACAAGGAATTCATTCACTGCTTCCCATGGGCAGGCAGGTGTTTAGCCATCTCCAGGAAAACAGGGCTCCATTACACGTAACGGTGACTTGGGAAGACAAACGCCATCACTCTGAACGTCCCCTGCCTTCCTTCTTCCTACAGCTTTCTATGCTAAGCAAGATGTCACATGGTCTGGAATATCCCTTTGGTGAATTAGGATCAGCTGTCCTGGCTGTGTCCCCTCCCAATTTCTTGTGCACCCCCATCTTCCTCGCTGATGGAATGGGGTGAGAAGCAGAAAAGGCCTTGACTCTGTGTAAGCACTGCTCAGCAGTAACTGAAACATCCCTGTGTTATTAACACTGTTTCCAGCACAAATCCAAAACACAGCCCCGTACTAGCTACCAGGAAGAAAATTAACTCTATCCCAGTCAAAACCAGCACACCCAGGCATCCATGACTGATGAAAGGGGAATTGTTTGCAGTGACTTGGAATGGACTAAGTAGACAAAATATGAATGTTTGAATAAAGTAGTAGCCACAGCTCTTGTGTAGACAGTAAACAATGGTTTATTGACAGTAAACTCTTGCTCTTATGGTAAAATGTCTTGAATCACTTATTTCCTGAAAGGCTCAGGCAGGGTGTCTTTGGTCATTCACACATGTTTTGTACTTTATCTCAAATCAAAACATCCTGATTTCCAGTCTCTGGAACACATTATTTGTCCATGCTTCCCCTGTTTGAATAAAAGGTGGCAATCCCGGCTGTGCACTCATCAAGGCTGTTTTAGGTAGCATCTATGAGTTAAGAAAAAGCTGTGGATAGATGAGATCCTAAGATTTGTGCAGCAGAAAACATCCTTGGACTGGGCTCAACAAAATGGAGTTCTGCTGCTGGGTAGCTTTTCTTAGTCCCTTCTGCTTAGACTTTGATGTGATTGCTGTGAAGGGATAGAGTGTTTTATCTCTCAAGTGGGAGCTTCCAGTCTCTTACATGGCCTAGTTAAGCTTCAATGACTTAAAGAGCTTCCCTAAAGGTTTCCATTGTGTCACAGCACTGTGAAGGGGAGCCAGCCTGAGAGCATTCACAGCAGGCTTGTCTGGGTGCGCTGCAGGTATTCACCTCTGTGTCAGCTTGGTGAGTACAGAAGGGTGACCTGGTAAGGGAGAGTGTGCTACTGGTTGGTGTTGAACCATCAGAATCTTCTGAGATTGAGTCTTTGGTCTGGTCTGGAAACTGCTGCTCAGGTTCAAGAAGGTTCAAGTAGGGTGGGGTATCTGTAACTAGAGCATTTATATAGGATCATTTGGTGCTGAGGCAATGCTGAGCCATCTTGTTCTGGCTGAAGATGAGCTCACTGAATAGGTTACTGGCTCCCAGCCACATCTACCCGATCTCCACCTGGTCTCTACCTGCTCCAGCCTCAAGCATGCAGATGTAGCTGCATAGGTACTCGCTCTCTACTCTGATACTGTCAAAACGAGTCAGAAAAAAATCACTCTACTAGCTGTTGTTGAGGGATCTGATCGTTTTGACAGCATTGGCCTTAGGAGTGATTGCACGATCAGTTGTGCTGGCAGATCTGATGGGAGGGCTGAGAAGTAGCCAGGGATGTACTGAGAATAAACCCAGGCAAACAGAACTCACTTGCTTCTACCTGTGCAAAGACAGATGTGTGAAGGAGACAGACATGGGCTGTGAGCACACTGGATGCTCCCTGGGGTGGGTGACAAGTGCTCTGTGGTACCCGGCCATGCACTGACTCCTGTGGCCTGTCCACAGGTAGCACATCCATCTTCCATAGCACAGCAAAATGACCTAAATTACTTCCCCTGGGCTGCAAAGATGTGCACATCAGCCTGTCTTGCAGTAAGGGTCTTTCAGGCAACTTGCTCATCTGTGAGGAAGTATGGGGTGGCTCCAACACAGGTGCTGGGCAGGTGCCTGTGCAGTGATGGAGCTTGACTCCCCGTCTGTTTATTAGGAGGAGAGCACAGGACAGTGGTGGGGAGCTGGGGCGCTGGACTGGGCTGGCAAAAAGTGGTGTGCAGTGGGGAAGGCAGCAGGAAGGGACCAGAGAGTGGGGGCTGCCTTGGCTCTTCCTCTTTAGAAATTAATCCTTTCATTGAAGTCTTGCCTGTGGTCCTGAATATCCCAAAGCCTGGACAGGTCACTTCAAAAGTCTTTCTTGCAGCCCTCAGTATTCAAAGGACTCAAATCCATGATACTTCCAGATCTCTTTTTCCAGTGAGGGACTTCCTGTGACCCTCTCTCGAGGGCCCTGGCCTCAGGAGGTGAAGATTGCTGAGCACTATGTCAGCTGTATCCGAAGTGGTTTTTGTTTAATGGTCTCCGCTGCTGTTTATATTTTCTAATGCGCTGTGGCTGGCGTTTGTTGCCATTAAAACTTCATTTGTTTGGAGGATCTTTTCAACAAACTGAAATCCAATAAATCATGAGTAAAGTATTTATTATTTCAACTGGATAAGAAGAGGAGGGTGGAGTGGACAAATTTGCCTTCCTTCAGCAGCATGTTAAATGAGAGACCATGGGGGCGCATTAGCCACAGGACTTTGTCCCCAGAAGAACAATTAGTTGGCTGGACAGGAACAATTGAGTGACAGCTTCAAACTGGGAAGCAGAAGTAGAGCAGAAATACTCTGAGTACTCCAGCTTTACCCTGTCTACCCATGTAATCACATCCACAGATGATGGTAGTGAGCTCAGGGCTTCTGGATTAAAACTGTCAAAAATACAAGCCTCTAATGCCTGAGTTAGAAATCCTGGGTTAATAAACTGGTCGCACTTACGCTGGTGGCAAAGCTGCTATTGTCTGAGGTCAGGATTTCACTCCAGGTTTGTTTTAGTTCACAGACAGTAGCAGACTCCAAACTCTTCATCCTGCTGTAGGGTATGTTACAGTAGCTTGTGGTGGGACAAATGACATGGAGATCTAGAGTAGGATGTGGAAAATGTCATCACAAGCATCATTACATTAGAGCTGTGTGGCTTTATTTGTTTGTTGAATAGTGAACTCAATTAAAAATCGTGTGGGATTTAGGGCTGTTCATGTACTTTTGTGTTCATCCAGTGGCTTTGGCTGAAAATGTAGAGGGAAATATGGGAAAGCCAGTCTGTGATTTCAACATTTCAAATACAGAATACATTGCCTATTTACTTAGAAATGATATTTAGTTTTTAATGTGACCTTTTTTTCAATGCCAGAAACACCAAAAAATTTGCTTTTGGACTGACCTGAACAGAAATAATTCTGAAATCTGTCCATGGGACTAAGGCAAAATCTCTGCATTGTCCAGCTGAAGCTCTGAAAGCAAGTGTGAAGCATGGATCCAAACATTTAGGGGATGTAGAAGGCTCCATAAGAAATCCAATGCATATGTCTAGAATTTTTATGGAGAACTGGTATATATGTATAACTATGACAGAATCTCTCTTTTCAGTAAGGAAGGTGCCCTTCTGCACCTGTAAACCAGACCCTGGCTGTAAGCAGCTCCAAAATATTCATACTGAGAGTTGGCCTCCAAGTTTTACATTAAATCCAATTCCTTCATCCTGCATGATAGTTTCTACCACACAAAGTCTCAAAAGCCATCACCTTCACTATTAAGGCCTCTAGATGCTACTATAATACCATAAAAATGTAGGATCCTACATAAGATTAGTTAGTGTCCCATCTGTCAAAAAACAGGACGTGCGGCAACCCTTCCCAGTGAGTCATCTGTTCAGCATTCTCAAGTCTTTGAGACCTCTGCACTTGCCAGGGAGCTATGACATTTACCAATGTTATCTTTCTTATTTCAGTTTTGGCACCTTCCTCCTTTCCTCAGAGACTGTACTGGGCAAAAAACACATGAAATGAGCAGCAGACATCAGCTGTCATTTTTCTGAAAGGTTACTGGGCTTGAGTGTGTTGCTTGGCCACAGATGGTGGTAACTTCACCAGAAAAACAAAAAAGCCCCAAACATACAGTGAAGGAATTGTTAACTGGGCAGAGTTTTACACGAGGAGTCCATTTGTTGAAAGGGAAGAATAATCCTTATTCATACTGACTTTTGGGATGACTAAACCCTCAAGAAGCAGATTAGAAAATGTTACAAAATGCTTTTCTTACTATCATTTTCTGTGAATCAGCAATAAAGTAGTCACCTCATTGGCAGCATTCCCACCGAGGTCAATGGAGCCAGGGTTTCACCTCTGGAAGTCCTGCTCTGCAGGAGTGGCTCTCCGTCAGTCTGTGTCCATCCGTTTTCACTTCTGTGAGCAGTTGTGAGTCTACTTACAGTGTTTCATAATACAGGAACAAAGGGGTTATTCAGTGAAAATGAAGGAGGGAGAGATTTAAAGCAGATGAGAGTAAATACTTGCTGCACCATAATGTCAACACCTGGCTTTTTATTGTCGGTAGATGTCAAAGTACTTTACAAGAATGGTCAGTACCAGTATCTCTGTTTAACAAAGAGACAAAGAAGGATAACACTACCTGTTCAAGGTCACCAAGCAGACAATGCCAGGGTCAGGGTGGAAAATATCCTCCTACACTGTGCAGTGGCTTCTGGTTAAAATCAAATTACTTTTATGCTACAGAGCTCATGGCTCCAGGTCAGCATGACACCAAAAATTCAGTGGCATGGACTGTGTATGTGGAAAACAAGCACATGGCACTGGGAGGATGTAAAAAAGAATGCAGGTCAGACAGCAGCTCCTGTTTTTGTAGTGGTCGGTCTGATGCCAGAGAACAGGAGATTCTTTGGCTGGATGACAGGTTTCTTTTTAATGATAATGCAGAGTACAGAGATGGCTTCTGGCAGTCAGGGTTTTCAAGAAAACCCTGCTGACTGTCCCAAGTATTTGGCGGTCAACGTAGAAAGGGAGCTGTCATTTTGAAAATCTACCCTGTCCAAGGTGAGCAAAGGTGTTGTTCATTGTCATCAGAGATATTCTCACATAAGGGTAAAAAATCACCCAGTTTTCCTGGCGTTATTTGGGAATGGGCAATAGAGTGAGACCTAAGCTCAGCATTATTGTGAGACTTCAGGGTTTACCCCAAAAAATCAGGCAGGACTCATGGATCCTTGCACCTCCACACCAGGCCTGATGCTGTCCTTTCAGATGCATTCCAAGAGGCTTTTGCCAAACCCATAGTAAGTGCAGCTGGCTAGGATGAGAGGGTTGTCCACCCTCTCAGACAATGCATCCTCCCATACCCGTGGATAGTTACACAGTCAGTGAAGTATGTTCTCCAGCTGAGCTTCTGTCCCTCCTTTTACCTCTCTTCCAGAAGCATGAGCCCCCAGCAGCCTATTAACCCTTTCCAGACTCACATGGGTTTGCACATGTGCTTTTTAGTGGCATAATTCTTGGCAAGAGAGGCAACCTTAATATTGCTATTGGACCTATGTGCATGTCTGTTGTTCATCATGTGTAAATTAAATGGACTACTCTGAACTGGAGAGAGAGAAACTAATGATTGCCATATTGTTTCCAGCAGTCGTCAAGCACAAGAAGATGTTTGAACTTTCCCCCTAAGACGCTTCTTCCTCTTGCAATGATTTTAAAATCTTGGGTTTCTACCTTTTTCAAGGTGCTTAATTTTGTAACGATGCCTTTGCTACCTTCCCCTCCCCAGGGGAATGGGCGAGCAGGGGGAGGGAGATAGGACACGGAGAAGGAACTTTTCAAAATGATCTCCATGTGCAGCAGTAAAAGGCATGATAGCTCCTTCTCTTCCTCTCTCCTCTGGTTTCCAACAAATTCCCATGTGCTTTCGGATATTTCATTATGTTTTGTTTTTAATTCCTCTTCAATGCACATATTGACATGTTTCTTTCCATCTATTTCTGTCCTCCTTTACCCAGTAAAATGATCCCATTGGGAAGGCGAAGGTCCAAATAGAAGGTGGAAGGAAGGAAAGCATCTTTCCTCATTACTGGGAGCAGACTGATTGATAGTGTGTGACTCTGAGGCAAAGACCCTCTCCGGGGTGGAGATTGTAGCCACATTCTTAGCGTAAAGACAGGCAAGAGGTTGGAACTAAGAATGGGGACTGCATTTGGAACATATGACTAATTGTGGTGCTTGTCTGGCCCTCTTCCCAAAAATCAGGAGAGAAATGCTGTAGCAGGCATTGTTTTCATCCTACAGGATATTTCAAGTGCCGTGCTTTGTGACTAAGGAACAGACTGCATCCCGCTACAACTGGCACTTAGAGCCGACTGTGACCAGAGCTGACCTTCTTAATATTGCTTTTGAAATCTGCACCTGGGTGTATCTTACTCCAAAACCTTGAAATGGACAGTAGGAAAAAAGCAGAAAAATATTTGAGAAAATCACTCACATTGTTTGAATTGTCAGTAGGAAATCAGAGGTAGTGGAAAAGGCCTTCCTTGTTCGCAGGGTAATCCTATCATCTTGATATAAGGAAGAAATTTTTTACAGTGAGAACAGCCAATCACTGGGATAATCAATCAGACCTCCCCAGGGATGTGGTAGGGTCCCCACAGAGTCCCCACTGGAGGCTTTCAAGGTGCGATTGGACAGGGTGCTAGATAATCTCATCTAGGCTCCCTTTCCCATGAAAGGTGGACCAGATGATCTTTCGAGGTTCCTTCCAACCTGGGCTGTTCTGTGATTCTGTGATCATCAACACGTTCTTTGGCTGGGTGTGTAATGTTTTCTAACCAGAGGTGGTCAACCACTGTCCTTCAGTTCTTGCCACAAGTGAATCCATGCTGTTTGCCTGTCATTTCTCTATTATCTAGTTTCTTTACAGTCTTACCTTGCAGTTTTAGGGGTAGTTGGGAGTCCCCTTAAGTTTATCTACCTGGCTGCCATCTGCTAGATTTTTCTCTATCTCATTTATCAAAGATGGGTCTCTGGAACCTACAGTGTGTGGAAAACCTGCATTCCT
>NW_010533803.1:93438-95069 GCF_000687285.1 Phaethon lepturus
CTGCATCAGAACAGACTGTGTAATCTCACCTTCTGAAGGCCTTTCCCTCTGTTCAATAGTCTGGCTCAACCTGGTGGCTCCCTGGAATTGGGCAAAGGACAGCAAATATGGAGATCTGAACTGTACCTCCAGTGCTGCTGTATTCTGTACCTCATCTTAACCACATGTAGAACAAGGGTCTGTGGATCACTCTGTTGTCTTCAATCTGATAATCCAGAATATACTGCTAGAAGTTCCTATGGCAGTGTGGTTCAAAATAGAAAATTACAAACTAACATCCCTTACCCCCCTGCTACCCCCTTTTGATTTGATTTGATTTTAATCAAATTACCAATGGGAGGGTCCTTTAGTTTGCTCAATATGGAAAGCATTCTCAGGAGAGAAATGTTGGAGGACAGGATCATGAAAGCTGAGACAAGATGTAGGGGTGTCATAAACACAGAGGCCAAAGTGGAAGAGAACAGAGAGGTGGCCAAGAAAAATTTATCAGTGACCCTTGTGAACACTGTTTTGTTGGAATGGGGAGGATGGAAATCAACTTGGAGAGGATCCAAGATGCTGGAGGCAGGGAATACACCTGCAGTGCTTATTTTGTCCCTAACCACAGATGAATCCACTTTCTCCAGAAGCTTCTGAAATAAAGTAGGTCCCAAAAGACTTACCACTGTGAACATTTCAGCAAGGACTTTTGTTCTTTAAATTGCAGAGAATTTTGAAATCTAACACAGGACATAAGTCAACTGCCGTAGTGGGTTTTTGTATTTTTTGGTATCATTATTTGATTCTGCTAATAGCATTGTAAAGATCAAACAGGCCACATCTCAAAAACTGGGAATCTAAGTGGAGGCAAAGATGGCAGGGAGAGCTGACAAGCATTGTGGGAAGAACCAGATCAAGGCAAAAAGTGAACAAAAATGATGGCAACTGTAATATGGTCTGGTAGCTTAGGTGGGTAGAGTGTGTGCTTGGAAGGGGTCATGAATTCCCTGGCTTCACAGGAGACTGGTAAGACAACATCACTCAAAGCCTTCTCTGCTCCAGGATGCAATTTCCTCCCCATTCTACTGACAGATCCTTTTCTGCTGTGTGTATTTTTCTTTCAACCAACTCAGCAAAAGTACTGAAAACTGGCAAGGCAGCTCAGACCAGCAAGAGATCTTATACAAATTCTTTCTTCTGTCACAGGTTGTTGAAACATACTGTAACAGAAGATTACAGATTAAAATGGCATTTTCTGTCAAAGATAATAAAATATTTCCACAGCTGACCAACTGCAGTGCATTTGTCCTGGCAGGTCCTGAAACCAACATTTTTATATCTCTCTCCAGAGAACCAATTAGCTTGAATACTGGCATAGCTAGCATGATAACCTTGCCTTGCTTGCTGTTAATGAAAAAAGGCTTGAATGAAAACAATGGGTTGGATCGTTCGTCTCGGTGGCTATATGATACAAACCTTTTGTTACTTAACAAAATACCCAGACCTTCTGTGTATATGTTGTTATTTACCCCTGCAGACAACACAGAACCTCAAAAGACTCTCATAAATTTCAGTGGGAATTTGCTATAACAGGCTGAGTTCCTGAAATCATTCCGTAGGGTAATTCTTCCCTGAATGCATGCCCAGCAGGA
>NW_010533803.1:95100-110053 GCF_000687285.1 Phaethon lepturus
ATATCTGCTTTATCAACCATAACTATTCTTGGGATCTTGTGGGCAATGGAGTCATTCGTATTCCACACTCCTCTGTGGGCCTTGGCATTTGCTCTTCAGCTGTGTTGCAAGTGCAGATCTTGAATTTAGATTTGTCTTTTAGGGTATGTTTAGGTGAATTTGGGCTGTGGCTCATTCCCCAATTCAGGTTTGCCTACTGTGCACATTGCTTATTTTTATCATAGAATCATAGAACAGTTTGGGTTGGAAAGGACCTTTAAAGGTCATCTAGTCCAACCCCCCTGCAATGAGCAGGAACACCTTCAACTAGATGAGGTTGGTCAGAGCCCCGTCCAACCTGACTTTGAATGTTTCTACTGCTAAGATGGGCATGAAAACCAGGCTCAGGTATGGTACTTTTGGAAAGGGTGGCAGAGTGAGACTCAAAATGTCTTTAAAGATAACTAAATTCTTTCAAACTGGACAGATATAGCATAGGCAGGCAAGAATATCAACAGATGACCTGAAACTAGCTGTTCCTTAGCCTAAGATGGTTGATTTGAGCCTGAACTGGAGCAGTGTGAACAGAAAAAAGTGTGCATGCCTCGTGCAAAAGACTGCTCTATGGTCCTGCTGAGTAGACACAGCCTTCTCTACACAGCCAACAATTAATGTGTTAACTGATGCTGTGAAAAGCTTGCCACTTCAGAGATCACCCATTCTCCTCAGTGGATGTCTTTAAAGTGTTACTTTTAGAGTAGAAACAGCAGACATTTTGCTTTTGTAAATCAGGAAGCCTATAGTGCACAGTCATGGACAGATGACTACTTTGAGAACAACTCTGCTGGCTGAAGAGTACCACACTTTTAGCTCTTTTGAGGGAGGAATCATCTGAATTCCCTTCTGAGTACTTTAAACAACTGTGGTTTGATGTAACCTTGCTGAGTCGGTCACATGTAACTACAACAGATGCCACACTCTAAAATCCATATGGCTCCTTGTAGTGTGGGGTCCCTTTTATAGCTTTACACTGTGGGCAGGTTGGTTACCGGCAAATATTCCTGACCTCCTCCAAAAGCTTTGAACAGACCCAGTTCTGCTGCCATCTCTCCTTTAGGCATCGGTGGGGCAATTTGTAGAGGGAACCTGTGGCTTCTCATCAGGAATCAATACAGCAGTTGTATATACACTGGCCCTGTGTATAGCCTAACTCATCTTTGGAATAGTGCATCATCATGAGCTCATCTGAAGTAATTTCAGGTTGTCCTTGCTTCCAGGGGCAGGTTGGATTGGAGGACCTCCAGGGGTCTCTCCCAACCTACATTTTTCTGTGATTCCAGGAGTGAATGGTAGCAAGCCCAGGACCTCTGCAGCACAGGCTACTTTTATTTCTACCTAGCGTGAATAGGCACATTGTGTGGATACCCAAAGGCCCTGACAGACAAGCCCTGGCAGTGATCTGAGCTTTTACTGTCCTCGGCTATTGGCCTCTGTCTCTGCCAGAGGATATCATGCTTGTAGCAGCAGGAGGGAAGGTATGAACTGGAGCAGTTGAGGATGCTGAAATTGTTCCTACAAGCTGTGTGTCATGGGCCAGTCATGTTTTAGACCATGACAGCCAACTGCTCAGATAATGGGAGACAGAGCTCTAACTTTATGCAGCCAAGCTTGGAAAATGAAGCCAAAGTGACTTGAGCTTGCCTTGAGCGTGGAGAAGGGATGCTGCAGTCCTCCATACCATCTGAATGCTAAACAAAGCACAATGTGGCCCAGAACCCAAATGCTTACGCAGTCTCCCACCTCTGAATGTTAGCTTTGAATTGGCTTTGATTTTTATTGCATATTTGTCCACAGCAGCTGTCAGAAAGTTTAAATGCTAGAATTACTGCTGTAATAAATATATCCTTCCAAACTCTTGCTATAGTTCTACCCATTGGGAGTTTATGTAAGATACTGAGTGGTACAAAAAATATGCAGAGAGAACATTTTGCTTCCTGGAGATTTCAGCTTGGTTTGACAGCTCAGTGCTGACTCACTGTCAGGACCTGGGTTTATGCCTTGGTGTTGCTCTGTAGTAAAGCAGTGAGGACTGCTGCCTGGGAAATACAGTTATCCACATTGCCACAAATGAAAATGAAACCAGACTGTTACCATCCTAGGTGACTTTTTTCCGTGGCAGTGCCATGGCATTCAGCCAGAGGCCAAGCTTAGAGCAAAGGCAGCTTTCCTGTACCAGTAGATGAAGAAGCAGAAAAGACCCCAAAGTGGTCTCAAAATGCTGTAGTAAGATGAAGATTTCTTTTAGTGCTATTTTTATCCAATACTCTAATTTTATCTAGTTTCCTTACATAACTTTCAGAGTTACAGCTGAATAAACTTCCGAGGAAGAGAAATTTTCCTAACAGAGCTCTAACTTTCTCCAGACTGATTGTCTGAAATCATCCACAAAAGGCTTCCAGAGCATGTATGCAGCATAGGACCTTTGTCCATCAAGGAAAGGGGAGAGAGAGAGATCCAAGCCGCATAACAGTTGGGTTCATCCCTCATTCTGGAGATGGCAAAAAAGAAATTACTTTGTCTGTGTTGTTTCTGGCAAAAAAATGCAATTTACTGATGGTGATGGAACAAATTTAGTTAGATGGGGTTAGCACACCAGGAGCACTTCTACACCCTTCCTCCCAGGACTACCCTGCCTGCACTCCTGGCCTGACCCCGCTCCCCCTGCCCACAACTCCCGGAGCTCTGAGCACGTGAACAGCCAGTGGAGGTGCATTGAGGCTCTGTCTGCCTCCCCTCCAGACAGTTCAAGCTCTAGCAGTGGGAAAAAGGGAAATCTGGCTCTACTGTCTGCCCCAAGCTGATGGCTGCCCCAGGCAGCTGCCTGCTCTGCCTGTGCCTGGAGCAGACCTTTGGTATTGTGAGGGTTAGGGTGTAGCTAAAGTTAACTGTGTTCTGGCTCATCTCTGTTGTTCAGGGGCCATGTGAGGCAGATGACGAGTTAGCAAAGTGTTGAGGATTTTCTAATGCTCTCTAGGGACCAGGTGGGTCCCTGGCTGCTGCAGGACATGGCTTGAGAAAGGCTACCTTTTCTTTTCCCAATTCCCTTTTCGTGTTTACGTTTGCAGGAAGAAAAGCACCAGCATCCAGGCCAGATACCTTCTCCAGCCCCTCCCTGCATCTAAATGGAAATGTTCACTGTGGCATCCTAGAAAAGCCAGTCTGCTCACCAGCCAGGCACGAGGGATGGGGAAAACAAGAGCTTGAAGAAATGTGAACGAAACCAAAACACATGTAAGTTTAAACAGGAAAAATGGCTGGAAGGGCAATACACCTGAACCCCTGCAACTCTTCTTTTTTGCAAAATGGAGAGGAAACTGGAGTGGTGGTATTTGCAAGAAATTTTGTTGGTCAATCTTTTTTTTTTTTTAGTAATTGAGAAAAGCTAGTAAAAAAAATATAAAGCAAAATCACAAAACTCCTGAATTAAAATGTGTTCTAGCTGCCTGTCTTTCCCCAAAACAGAGGCTACAGTTGGGTGGTAGTTTAGGGTCTGTCTTATGCCAACGGCATAAATTTGACTAACATACTCAAATAACTAATGGCCAGATGCAAAGCCCAGAGAAGCCAGCAGGAGGTTTTCCACTGTATTCTTTAGACTTTGTCTGACTCTTAACAATATAGGCAAAATAACATGCAAGAGTAATCGAAATTTGCCCCTTCTTGGAAATGCATCAGCCCAAAGGCGCTCTGGTCATGTATTTGTTATTGCATCTGACTCCGACACCCTATAAGGAAAGCACAGATCATCAGAACGCGATGCAGCGATGTTTGAGATCTTGGACGTGGAATTGTTTATTGAACAGTGACAGACTGCAGCACATCGCTTTTAGTAATGATAAGGAAAGGTTTATGCAAGCTCACATCTGCACTTGGCTGAGTACAAAGCACTTTAATAATGTCATGTTCCTGATTAGCCATAAATTTCTCTGAAGCACTTGCTGAAATAGGAGCACCCACGGTGACTGATTTCTGTCGCGCAGCTTGTATTGTTTCCACTGCTCCAAACTTGGTGCGTAGCAATGAAATATAGCCCTGCAGAATTGCTCGTTCTTTTTCTTCCACACTGTTTCTGCTACACAGCTTCACTGTGTTGGTGCTACTTGGACTCTGCCAAGAATTGTGATTTTTTAGTCCCTATTAAAGATAAGTGGGTGAGATATGTTTTTCTACAATCTTCTGATCTGATGATCTGTGCAATACATTGTCCAGAAGCCCCTCCGATGACAGGTATGGCTGAGAATGGTAGGTGTAGCAGATGCAAACTTGTGCTAACGTGGAGCTGGAGGTGCTGGAGAGAGGATATTGTAAAGACACCCCAGTTTACAGTGTGTGAACTGGCACGCCTGTGGAGAGCCGGACCATCTCTAGCCTAGTGCTGTGCCTGAACAAGCAATCCCTTCCCTGAGCCATGCTGCATGGGATTAACACGGTGAGGCTCCATCTGGGTGTGATGTTTTGCTGGGACACTGTGTTCCTGTTCGCAAAGCCCTGGCTCTTCCTTGTTCTGTCATGACCTGCAACATCTCTGGCTATTGAAGTACACTAACAATATTTAGGATTTTGGCAGCAAAGGCAGGCAGGTTTTTCTCACGGTCGCTGGGCTAGGTCTCCCAGTGCTTGTAATGGAGATTTTGATAGCTCTTGGGACATATAATCCAAAGAGGTTTTTCTGTGTAATGTAGCTCTCTGAAGACCAGCAGTGATTTCCTCAGGGTGAGAGGTAACAAAGACTTCTTGCACTGTGAAAACCTTGTTCTAAAATTAGAAGCAGGGCACTGGTATTAGATCTTGCTCTAGGAACGTAATTGCAAAATACATATAGCTGTTCCCTGGTGTGTCTTTATATCTAGATTATTTCATTACTCACCAGTTTTTTTTTCATGGTCTTCTAGTCTCCTGTTACCTCCCAGATTCTGCAGATGCCTAAAAAATGTCCAGGTCTTAAGACTGAAGGAAATGGGGAGCAAACAGCAGTGAGGGCCAAGAGTACGGTTTCCTTCCATAAAGTATGTCTACTTGCTCTCAATCCAGGGATGATAGCTAGTCTGACAGAACAGTAATATAAACTGGCTTTCTGCCTTTTCCAGAGTTAACATTGGATCCCAAATATGATTCCTGCACAGTGAAAAGAGGAAATCATAATTTCTGTCTGAATGTGCTATCTCATTTATTGAAGCTCACCTGATACAGCTACAGCTTATTCTGACTTTGATCTTTGGTATCTGAAGAGAGTCCCCCAAAGAGTCCTTCTAGGTGGAAATGCAGCACGAGCAGAACCTGCTACCATCTGAGGAGTGGAAATTGAGGTACCAGGACACTGATTATTTTCAAACAAGGGGTGAACTCACATGTTTTATGTCAGTACCTTTATTCCTGCAGAAGGCTCAGGAAGCAGCTAGTGGTATGTGCAGCCTTTTCTGCATTTGAAAGAAAAACGTAGAGCTCTTCTGTATGAATTAGAGCAGTCAGAGCAAAACTATCAGCTAAATCTGAGAATGAACTGAGGATCACAGAGAGTCCCTCCACAGCTCCCGTTCAGCAGTGCTGTATATTATTTTAAAGGAGGCTTATGCAAGAATTATGTTGCATTCTGAAAGAGAAGATTGTTTTACTTACTTGATGTGGGAAGGTCCTCAAATTACAGCCCTTCCTGCTTATATTATTACATTCTAGGGTTCATCCTGCTGCCGTTACCCTGTGCTGCATGGGAAGCAGGATCCATGGCAGATAAATCCACAGCCAAACCTGTTGTTACAACAGAAGTCTCTTGCCAGAGAGCCTGAGTTGTTTCAGACTTCTCATTATAGCTGAGTGCAATTAATAGCTACTCGGCTGTGCTCTGGAAAAAGTGTGTGGGAGACAGGTCAGAGTGTCCTGGAGCACAAAGTCACTGTGTAGCTCCAGAGCAGGTACAGCATTGATTGGAAGCCGCTGTGACAGGGGATGGCTCCAAAGTAGCACTGGACAAAATTGTCCTATCTGCATTCTGCCTAGAAGATTGAGTTTTGGCTTATTCCTCTGTCACAAAATGATCTGCTTTCCAGGGAGATGAAGGGGAAAGAGGTAAATTTTATCCAGGAAATTGAATGACCCCAACCAAAACTATGACTGTAATCTTGACCAAGATGAAACATTTGTGTCCTGAAATTCCTGTTCATGGGTCTTCTAGTCCTGACTGCACATGTCTGTATTCCTGTCAGAGGCCAGGCTCCCTAGGTGAAATCCCAGCCATTTGTGTCACTGGTGCATCATCCCTTTCACTGATAGGGGAGACCACAGCATGTCATGGGAAATGTAGCCCACCACACTCCTCATCCCTTGAGAAAATAGGGCTGTGATGCAGAGTTGCATCTCCCATAGAGCATGAATGGCACTTAGGCTTTGAAACATTTTAGTTTTTTCTCAAAAAAAAAGGTTATTTTGAAGAGGAGAAGGCGGCGTTTCTGACCCACTTTCTAACCTGCTGTACTTAGACGCTGAGGTTTATGGTCTCGGCAAGGAATGGAGGGGTTCACACAGGCGTAACATTTCAGCTCTCTGCTTGCCAAGAAGTACCAGATAAAAATTACTCATAAGGAACCTAGCGGAGAGCAGTCTTGAGAAAGCATTTAATGGAGAATAAGGTCAGAGCTTTGCAAATCTCCTGGGATTGTCCCCAGTTTGTGAAGAGCAGGGAGAGAGCCTGGTGGTCCTTGGGTGAGGAGCAGAGGAGGTGGGTGCTTCAAGTCTCAGCTTTGGTTTGAAGTTGGCAGCTGGTGGCATCCTTCAGTGGATGAGGACTTTTGCATGCCTGCTTTGACAAAGGCTGCAGGCTGCTTTGCTGCACAAAAAAAACTTAGGCTGTATGTGAAAATTAAAACATAATAAAGCAGAACCAAACCTTTTGAAGCAGCCAATTCAAGTGAAAGGCGCAGCTCGTAGGCCTGGTTGCAGATCATGACAAGGGGCACGTGCCTGAAGCCTGGCACCCTCTGGCTGTGGCTGCAGAGTTGTTTCTTTGCTGGGTATATGGCATTTCTCAGGCTGCCCTCTGGGCAGGCCATGCTATATTTAAATACATTTTGCTGGTGTGGGACTAAAGGGCCTCCAGAGTTGTAACTTCCTAAGGGCTATTCTGCAGATTCCTTCCTCCTTTCTTTTTTTGTTTTTCTTTAAAGGAAACTCTCAATCTTCTTAGGAAATAATCCTTTGTTTATGTCATGAAAAAACCTGTGCTCTCCTGGCCGGGAGCGTGGAAGAGCCAATAGGAAGAAGTGCCACTTGTGAGTTTTGATACAACCAAGCATGTCTTAAATAAACACTTGTTTATTTTTCTACCTTTCTGTTGAATTGCAACGTTGCCAACATAGAAGGTAAAAGTATCCAGTTCAAAGAAGGCGACCGTAAGCGTAGGCTGACATCCTGTCATAAATATAGAACTGGCCTCATGACAATGCCCTGCTCGGAAACAATGGGAGCAGGGCTGGGAGGGAGAAATTTGTGAATTAACACAGCCGAGGCAAATGATTAACAACTGATGGAGGAAAAGAGCTGTGGGCAAGACTGCCTGCTCTCAGGGGTGCTTCTGAGCTGGCCTTTGTCCCCTACACAGAGCTGTGAGATGTCTCTGCCTTGCTCGCATGCCATCCGTGATGCCACCCCAGGGATATCAAGGACATGGGACACCCTTCTGTGCCAAACCACAGAATAGACTTCCCCCTCCCCTTGCTCAGGCTGGGGCAGAGCAGTAGCTTTCAACTGCTTTTGCCTCCATCCTGCCTTGCCAACAGGACACCTGACCTTGGAGCGATGGCAATTTTCTGCCCTGCTCTGTACTTAGATCAGCATTTGCAGTGTTTGGGGTTTGCACCAGTAGGGACTAGCACTGCGGAAGCTGCCGCCAAACTGAATCCCTGCCCTCAGGACAGCCCTGGGCAACACCCCTGTGTGCTGGGGGATATCACCCTCCATCGTGTGGCACTGGAAAGGGCAGTGGAGACCCATTTCCACGAGCAGGATGAAAGCTCCAGGCACTGCCAAGACAGAAATGAGAAGGTTAATTTCAGCCAGGCTTTGCCATGAGGAAACAGAGTCCCAGGGTGATGAGGAACCTTACTGATGCTTTTTACTGATGTAGTACCTGGAAAACCTGTTATGACTTAATAAGAACCAGTCTGTGGCTGTCAGTTTTTCTTGGCTCTGGATGGGGACCTGGCAGAAGTCACCAGCTCCTGTCCCCATGCAGGAGGAGCAGGCTGGGAGAAGACAGGAGCCACATGCTTCTATAGCTGGTCTTTGCATTTACAACATGCTTGTGGGGACTTTTGGACCTCATGGGAACCAACGGCTAAAGTCGGTGCACTCCTGTGCATCAAGGAAAGATTTTCAGTTCAGTGAATCCCTTGTATAAACTGGTTTGTGTTTTAAAAAATCGGCAGAGAGAAGCCTAGTTTAGCTTAGCTTCATACTTGTTTTTCTTTAGTTAACTACAGGTTTTTTGTGACTGTCGTGGAAAATGAGGCTGCAGTACTCACTTCACTTGTGCCTTAAGCCACCTTTAGCTCCTGGGCTGAGCCAGCAGAGCAGCGCCCACAGTGATAGCAAGTGACTGTCACTAGTTTATCTTATCTAGCACGCAGAATATGGCATCCAAGAGTAGAAGTGCTGGGTTTTCTTCTTTTCTCTTTCTGTGCAGCACAGGGTGTGCCCCATTTGACCTAAATATTTGTGAAGTTACATCCTTGGGACAGGCTGACAAAAGGTTATAAACTCATTTGTTTTCATCTTTTCCTAAGTCAGGCAGGCTGCAGTGAGGCATGACATGGGCCTCACATGGGGTCCCTCACACCTTCCTCTGACGCATCTGGTACTGGCCACCATCTGAGACAGGATATTGGGCTAGACGGGCCATGGACCTGATCCACACTAACAATTCCTGCTTCCTTACTGCAGGAGGCTACAGAGGCTATGGCTGCTGCCACCTCGTCACCTTCTGTAGGCATGGACCCATGGGCTCTGGAGGTACCATTTGGCTTAAGAAGCAAATAGTATCGTGGGAGATCAGGTGACAGTTCTTTGTTAGAGGGGCTCTTTATACTCATGGGCTTGATCCTCAGCTTAGTGAACCAGTGTGAATCAGCACAGCACTGTGGGGGTCAGGATTTTCCCACTGATGTCAATGCCGTTAGGTTCCTTTGTATCTGAACCGAGAGCTGTGCTCATCTTTGGAGGAAGATGAGAAAAGAGTAAGTTTTGAATGTTAGTGGAGGGAAACTAGGCAGTTTAATCCCAGAGGTGAAGTGTGTGAACATAATAACACCAGTTTTTACCATATCCCCAGCATTGTTTAACAACGGCTGCATTTAATTATGGTTGTGGCACTGTGATTTCTTTTAGGAACAGAGAGGAGTGAGGTGCAGTCTCAGTGTTTAAGCATAAGACAGAGTGGAACGGATTTTTCCACTCCACTCTTGACTTCAATATCAGTCAAATTCCTCAGCCGCTTCAAGAGCCTTTCCTAATGTGGGTGCCAGCTGTGCCCACATCTGGGCTCCCCCAGGTCCTGTCTGTGCGAAGATGCTTGTGCATGTAGCAGTTCCAGGTGCCGCATGAGGAGCATTGCTGTGTCTCAAGCCAGTGCTACCTTACACACCCATGGACTTGGGCAGAAAACAGCGAGTGTCTTGTCTTTCACAGGATATTTTAGTTTTTAGGCTGCAGCATCTTTGTGCTCAGCTATAATCATGCACCACTCCCTAGCATACTTAGAGAGCTCACTCACGCTATCCTACCAAACAACCTCTCTTCTCAAAAAGCTGAACAAATCTGCAGCCAAGTGTTTCAGAGTCAGTGCACAGTTTCCATTAAACATCTTGGCTGTGCCGGACTTTCGAGTGCCGGCTCTGAAACAGCATGTTCCCCTGGTTTGTATGACATCAGCGGGCAGAGGTTTGGGGAGTCATTGGGGTACATGTCTACAGCCCTGTCAGATGGTGAGTGGAAGAAAAAGATCCCAAAGTATTCTTGGGAGTGACAGGTGAGTTACTGCAGGAGGGAGTCAGTGCAGCCCAGAAGCAGAAACGTGCAGGGTGCGAGGCTGGTACCGCCTGTGCTAAAGCTGGTGATTTGCAATGTGTAACCAGCAGTGTTGTGAGCCTGATCCCACTGTTCGCGTATGCTCTGTTATCAGAACCTCTCAAATGTTTTCCATCAGCTAATCCTTAACCCTTTGCAGACACAGACCAACCCAGTGTTGGAACCAAGAACCAGGTCAGAAATAATTTCTTCCTATTCCTTCTTTGGAGGTTTTTTGCAATGAGTGCCCCCCACACCACTAAAAAACGTGGAAATTATTTAGAAAGAAGCAACAACCAGCAACCCTGTCCTCTCACCCAGGGGATATTTAGCAAGACAAGGACAAAGTATCTGTGGAACAAAGTGATTTGAAAAAGCCTGTAGAAAAGGCTCAGAATCCAAAGTTGAAGTTGACTTTCTTTGAAAATTGACTAAGTGATTCAGTGGCATAAGTGCTATTTGAAAAAATGAGCAGGCCTTCTGGAGCAGACTAGACAAAGGTGTTCAGGTGCCTGCATATTCTAGTGTCCCTAAGCGGGTCAAAGAGAGTTGCATGCTTAATGGGTGTAGAGGCCTTTCCCTATCTAACTTATAAAGACTCACTGAAAAACTACATAGATATAAGGTTTCTGAGTTCTTGTCCAAGTGTTTGACCACTCTCAGGGCAAAACTCTTTTTCCTTTTAACTGATCTCAATGTTCCACGCTGCAACTTGTCCTTTCACTATGCAACTTTGAGAGGCCGGGCTTCATCTCTGTTACCACCCATTATGTACTGGAAGCCATGGTAGATTCCCCTACTGCTGTCTCTGCCCCAGCCTGAACAAGCCCAGTTCCCACCTCTTATGCCACGTGCTTTGGTCCCTGGACCTTCTTGATGGGCAAAGCCAGGTTCACTGGCTCACTCGCCTTAGTCAGTGCCTTGTCCTGCGGAGCTCAAAGCTGGATGCAGTATCCAGATTGGAGCTCACAAGTGCTGAATATGGGGAAGAACCATTTCCTTAAGCCTGCTGGTTACGTTCTTGCTGTTGCAGCCCAGTACGGAGTTGGACTTTGTCCCTGGAAGGGCACATTGCTGACTGAGGCTCAGCTTGTTGCAATGTAATAAATATCCTTCTCTCCTACTGGCAGGCAGATCTACACAATGTCCCTGACTGACCTCTCATGAGTCTGTATAGGCAACAGGGCCAGATAAGGACTTGAGCAATCCTGTATAGTTTCTACTTTTTGTACAGTTCCACCTTGCATCCAGTTTCTCATTGACTCTGCCCATCAAAGCCTTGCTTTCAGTGTTTGTTAAGTGCACAGCAAGAGCAGCAGCTGAAGCAGAAATGTATCTGTTCCATGAAATTACTTTCCCAGGATTTTCTGTTCCCTGAACACCGCTTCAGGTCGCTGGGCAACAGGAAGATCTGCGAGAGGTTTCAATGGAAACTGTCCCCTTCACGTGTAGTCTTATTTCACTGGTTTCAGAGGACAGACTGTTCTTGACCACTTTAATTCCTACTACTCACTCTAGCTGCAAATGCATAAACAGGAATGCAGCTAAAGCAAGAAGTGAATAGGCAAAAAAAATTCCTGTGTAAAAGCTTTCCACCCCAAGGAACCTGCATATTGCTAATTGCTTGAAAAATACTTTATTTATTTTGCCTGGGGTGGAGGGGGAAGCTGAATTGCTAGAATAAGAAGGGTCAATGGAGGAGGAAAAGAAGGGTCAATGGGGACTGCCAAAGAATTATACTTATGTCCTGAATCTACAGCCAGACCCCCAGCTGCTGAGCACCAGTGCAACTCCACTGACTCGCTGCAGACGATGTCCTGGGGTCCAGCAACGTATGAAGGGCAGAAGAACAGCTAGGTATTTTGCTCTGTGTTTAGGAGGGTCTTTTTTGGGTTGTCCCAAGGCCATTCATGGCATTCCGTCTGCTTCTGCCCAGCTGCTCTGCTCTAATTCTGTGCTTGGGGTACATGAGACTCTTCCTTTGCTCTTTGGCCTCAGCCCTGTGCATGCTTCCAGCTGTGCTCTACTACCACATCTGGTGGTACCACAGATAGAAGTCCTGCCACCCATCCCCATCAACGCCACAGAACCTACGGTCCTATCAGGGCCACGCTGTGACCTCAAATCACCTATGCCAGTGGGAGGGTGAGGTAGTGTGTGAGAGCCAAGGTCACCAGGTGGCTCTTGGCCTAAGCCCTGAACTTTTGCACCACGCTAAGGGGAAGGTGGATAATTTGGGGGTTGTGAGAAGCCTGAGAATATAGCAGCATTCCTGTATCCAGACTAGGCGGGGCAGCGACAAGGGGATATTAGCTCTCCCTAGCAGTCAGTGTCTGAAACTTCCTTGTATTGTTTGTCCAATGCTAAGAGTTTCCCCCCAACACTAAAAATAACTTTTTGTTTGGAAGTTCACTTTGCATTCAAGCTTCCTCTCTTGGTTTTCTCAAGAGGTTCCTTGGTATCTTTAAATTTGCTCTAACCGCAGGAACAAAAGGCAGCAAAAGTCTCCCTATGTGAAGATGGGGAGATTTTCACCTCAAAAAGAGAAAGGGGGAGGCACTTTTTAATATCTTTTTATATTTAGTGCAGGTTTGGCTGGTGAGAGCAAGCATCATGTTCCGCCTTTATTCCGTTTACCCAGTAAGAGCAGAAAGGGAATGCATTGTCCTCCTGGGATCCCAGGGAATAGTTGGCAGTGATACCACACAGCGAAAAAATGTTCTCAAAAATACTCAAGCAACCACCAAGCAACAGCAATCACTATTCCTCTTAGCTCTAGCCCTTGGCAGCTGTTATCTGGACCAGATGTTGTCTTAAGTAAAAGGGAGATGCTGTTTTCTGGGGCAGAGGGATATATCTTTTTTTCTGACAGTATTGCTCGATTGATTTCTTTTAAAAATAATGCTTTGTAGAATGTTAATAAATAGCTGTTTATTTTGACAGCAGTGTCAAGAGCATGCTAATTTGTTATTGTTTGTTATTGTGGACACTTAAAACATGTAAAGGGAGTTTGTGTTGCTGGTTCCAGGGAAGCAGGAGGGTTTTGCTGGTGGTGGACCCGGTCCAGAGAATGTGCATTACATATGGGTGTTTATATCTTTCTCCTTCTGTAAGAGTTCATTTGGTTGATGAAAGATTGTTTGCTAGCACTCTAGGAGCTGGCAGGATGGTATTTATACCATTGTCAACTCCGATAAAAGTTTCAGATGTTACAAAAGCTCTTAGCTTAGATCAGAAAAAAAGAATTAAATTAAATCTAAATTTCTTCTGAATTTGTTTGTGTTCCAAAGTGATCTGCCTTGCGGGCCTTTGAATCTGGATTGATCTACTCGGTATCTGTTGCAGTGATTTTCATTTGAAACCAGGCAATTTTGCGGTAGATGCCAGTCTAACCACACCAGTGTGGAGCTTAATGTGGCCTGGAAAACCAGCCGGTACATCAGGTAAGGCAGCTCATGCAGCAGTTGCTGCTGGTATACAGCAACAGAGGTGTGCCTGACAACTTGTGGTTCCTCCAGGTAGATCCCAAAACTCAAATCCTGGGCATAAGTGTAAAATAACAGGGCTAGAAAAGCCCCTCATAAAATGTCACCTCCTCCTTGCAACTGTGGAGCTAGACCGGCTCTACCCACATCAGTCCTGGCTCATGGCTGGTGATGGAGGCACTGCAGCCTACCCAGGCTGACTGATGCCAATCCTGTACCATCCTCACTGCCTTTCTGGCTTCAGTTTACTTCTCATCGAAACTACAGTGGATGTGATGATACTGCAGCATGTGTAAAGTGCTGAATACTCTGGTCTTCTGGAAGTATTACAGAATCACACAATCATTAAGGTTGGAAAAGACCTTTAAGATCGTCAAGTCCAACCATCAACCCAACACCACCATGCCCACTCAACCATGTCCTGAAGTGCCATGTCCACACATTTTTTGAACACTTCCAGTGATGGTGACTCCACCACCTTCCTTGGCAGTCTGTTCCAAAGCTTGACCACTCTCTTTGTAAAGAAATGCCTCTTCTGACTGCCTTTAGCTAGCAAACAGTGTAGTGCAACCACTTCTAGGGCGCAACACCTCTATTTCGGTATTTATAAGGGAAGATTAGATCTGTGAAACAGAGCCCTTTATCCCTACAAGAAAAAAAAGTCATGAAGACATGTGAATACCAGTTCCTTGGTGAAGGGATGTTCTCAAATTGGCACTCCTGCTGGTGCAAGTGGATGGTGCATGGTTACATCGTCTTCGCCTCTCTGAGGATACGCCCCAAAGATACCATGCACTACAGCCATAGGAAAAGTTGCATTTCTTTGCCTTTGTAACACATTATGCATTGAAACAATACTTCCTCTGCAAAGGTCATGGCACTGACTCATGCAGCAAGCCTTATCAACAAGTAGGCATATTATATATGAAATGTTAGCGCTCATACGTGTGAGAATGTTTCTTAAGACAGCATCTGAATTTATGTAGTGTTAGTAATAGGTGGATACATTTTCCGCTAGCAACAACTATAATAAAATCAGATTGCAACTGAAACTAAATGCTAAATTGACTCATAAAAATAAAATAAAAAAGAAGTGCTAGTGGACTCCCATCTAAATAGTAATCAATTAAAGAATTTTTTGAGGCCAAAATTGCACTTGAAGAAATTGTGAAGGACAGGCCCATAATGTCATCTCTAAGTCAACATTCAGATGATTTACTGGCCTTTGGGGGGAATGAATTCCCCTTGAATTCACACAAAGGAACAGCCTTTTCAGCTGGTGTTTCTGAATTATTTTGTCTACATGCACAGTCTCAGGTTATTTTGGGCTGTTTAGGGCCAGTGTGAGGCTCTGGATGGAGACGGTGTGCAGCAGT
>NW_010533803.1:110084-121740 GCF_000687285.1 Phaethon lepturus
ATCCCTTGAGTCTTTCCAGCGCTGGGTGCTCTGCTCACTTCCAGGACAAAGCTCAGCACAGCAGTGTGAGAATAGAGATTTTCTGCTCCAGATAATCCCATAAGAAAGGGTGCTGTTGAGGGCAAGTGATCTTTAGTCCACCTGGCACATGTGGCTTAGGGATGGGGTATCTTTGACTGGGTGCTGTTCCCACTGCACACATATTTGCCTGGGCTCCTACCAATGCCTTGAAATGAGTGATCTCTGGCTTCCACAGGAGCAGCACCTTACTGAATTAATGCTTTAAAACATTAATTTTTATTCAGGTGGGAATCTGCCAGGATTTTTCTTTATGCTCTAATTTGGCATTTTCTTGAAGTTGTAATTATGTCTGGTCAGGGATTTTCTGACTGGGTTTTTGTAATCAGAAAATGGTAATCTAGGATAACCTGTCTGTGTTTGCATGTATGAGGGTCAGTTCGGTAAATCTCCCAGTTCTGAAAGTATTTCCAAATGGTTTAAAAATGGAAAGCATGAGGTCTGGGTGTTTTTTTACAGCTTTATCTTGCTTTGCTGTTGTCCGTAGCACTAAAAACAGAATGAACATTTCAGTTGATCCATGCCGTTTCCCCTCCTGAGATGATTCCTTTGCAAGGATTTTGAAGCTCTGATTTTCCATTCCATCTCAGAGCAGTAAAGCAGTCCCCTGACTCTGGTCTTATGTGAGTACAAAGATATACTGAAGTTTTCTGACAACTCAATTTGAGTTTCAGTTAGGTGGAGGAAGACCTCACTGTAGGGATGTATCAGCTGCCAACGTTGCCATTTGCCACTGTATTTTTCCTATATTTGTGGCTGTCAGAGTCACAGCAGTTCTGCATGCTTTCAGACATTTTTTACCCCTGGAATAGAGCTGTGGCCCTTCTTTCTGGTAGAAAACCAGACCTTTTTGTTTTTATCAGGCTCTTTGTCATGGAGCTTAAAACTGGTTTTGATGGACCTAATCTGGTGGGAGGCCATGGGAACAAAACCAGGAAAAAAATAAAAAGGCTAAAATGTGATGTATGGGGGTATCCTGGTCCCACGAACTCTTCAACAACTGCTCAGTTACTATAGAACAGAAACAAATATATAGAAAATAGCAGAGCACTTACAAATAAAAGTGGAGTTCACCGGTACAGGGGTAGAAGGGAAGCAAAAGGAGGAGGGAGATGAAACCATCCATGAAAAAGACTTTGCTAACCTAGACATGTTTGAATTAAGCCAGACAACCTTGGAGGCAGGTTTTTTTCCAGAGAGCCACAACTCTGAGTGACAGGTGCCAGCTGAAGTGACTCTTTCCTCTGGAGGAAATAATTTACTTTCTGTAAAGGCCTGGGTATGTTCTTCCCTGCTCTGTATGCCAGCACATCCTAACAATTAAAGCAATGGACAATGCAAAGATTTTCTGGGCAGAAATCCTGCCTGTCCTACACTGTCCCGGATGATGGTACAGCTTGCCACAAAGCAGTCAGCAGCTCTGCGTGCACATTCAGGCTCAACCCGAGAGGAAAAACATCACTGTTGGACTGTATCTTGCAAAGGGAATTCAGTGTTGAGAACTTTCTGGGTTGCATCGAAGTTGGTGGCCATGAGGTCAAACACGTATGTGTGTGCTGATGCCCGCGCTGCGGTCCCAGAGCTCTCTGTGGAGCGGGAAGGACACCGCTGTGTTATCCAGCGGTGCTGATGATTCAGGTCGTACAGACCATCCCTGGGAAGAGAGATGAACTTGCATTTTTCTCCAGTGATGATGGTGATGTCATGATATGGTAAACAAAGTATTTCATCTTTTCTCCTTTTCTTCGCTCGGTTCCAGGAGCTAGTCAGCGTTTTCTGCCAGAAAGCTGACTTTTCTCCTGGCTGAGGCTTGAGGGCCCATCAGTGCTGAAACATCGCTGGAATGTTCTGTCCTGCAGACACAAGGGAACAAAAACCTCTCCAGAGGAGAGCCCAAGTGCTACAGGCTTTGTCTCTGTACCTGTCACATTTATTTATTATTTCATGCAACTTCTGAATTTATATAGTGCTCCTGAAAAGCGGTGCTGAGCCCTAAATAAGTAGATGAACAGACTCTCAGCACCTCACTGTTCATTTTGGCCAGCAAATGGAAAACACTGATGGAGTGGAAGGTGTAGCATCCGAAATTACTGGGTCATGTAGCAACAGCTAGTGATGCTTTTAACTCCTGCTGGTACAACTTTGAAAGCAGCTGTTTTGGGGGTCAAATAAAAAGGCAGTTTGTTTGCAATTAGTTTTTGTTGACTTTGCCAAAATGCCTTGTCCAAATAAAACCATGTGTGAGTGTGTTCATGCACAGACAGTGCTCATACACACATGCACACATGCTCACTCACACACACCCGCATATTCTGGCATAAGACCACTCCAAAATACAATTCTTTCTCTCAGTTTGGTACAACACTGTTGCTCCCCAGGTATTCTGCTTGGGTGTGAAAGTCATGGTCCTCCTCTTCCCCTGCCACTGCCTGACCCTCACAAAAGCTGTATTTTCAGAGTACTTTGCCCACCAGTAACACAAACGTCAGAAGAGCTGGGACGAGATGCAGGCTGGTGCCCTCTGTTCCTGCCATGCACCCTTTCCTGGCTGTGCTCCCTCGCTTCTTTCTCCTCATCCTTCTCCGCTTGCTGCTGATGCTTCGGGATAAAGTGACTCAGCAGAGAGTGGCAGAGTGAAGCTGACTCAGATGCAGCCGTCAGTGCTCAGGAAAGGGCTCAGACTTCTTGGAACCTCCATTTAGTATCCTCTAACTATGCCTAATATGGCCTTGAATCTACTTCTTGTTTTTATGGAAACTGTGTGTGGCACTAGGCTCGGTGAAGCAGGAGGCTCAGGACAACAGTGGAGTTAGTTGTGGGTCAGATGTGTGTACAAAGAATGGACGGGGACCCATGGGACTTCTGCACTGCAGGGCTGCAGAGGCCTTGAGACCCATAAATGCTCTGAGAAGTATTCCCAAGTGAGTCTCCATCCCACCTACAGAGCCAGCTTTTCTCTGTCTTCCCAGCAGTTCCCGGTTACAAGGGGGCAGTTGTACGCAGGGGATCAGGCACAGAAATACCAGTGCCACGATGCTTCTTGCGAGGTTGTGAGCTGCAGGAGGAATCCAGGAGCTGCTGAGGGATGAATCCCAAAATACGTGCACATTTCCTCACTGTGTTTGCTGGCAGCCGTGGACGTGCTGCTATCCATCAGGGAGGTGTGAGAATACCAGAAACCAGCCTCTCTTCTGAGTCAGATGATTTTGAGATGGGAAATCTTGTTTTCATAAAATTCTCTGAAACTGGCCCCTGACAAGTGCAGTATGGCCAAGAAAACTGTGTCTACTCGCACATCTTCACGTTTTCTGCTTCTGAATGTGGAACATGCATGTTAAAGATGGGGGTTTTGGTCAAAGCCTCTGTGTGTTTGTGCTTAGGGTGGAGAAGCTGAAGCTGATTATACCTCACAGCGTTTTTTCATGTTATATAGCTGTAAAGTAGCAAAAAGAAATATATTTCTCTGTCAAGTATATAGGACAGCACTAATTCATCCTTGGGTACCTCCTCAATCTTGTGCTGGGTCAGCGGCTGGATTTTTGCTGTCAAATTCAGACCTGCTCCAAACACATAGCTTGGATAGAAGAAGTTAATTTAACTTGCTGTCCTGCAGCTAGATGAGTGATTTATCCACATCCTAATTCCCCTAGGTAGGTCCTAACTCCCTTCAGGCCTTTGGCATGGCCCAGCCTGCCATGTGTGGGCTTTTGCCTGCTGCCTGCTCTGTCTGGCAGGGGTGGGGGGCAGCAGACGGTGCTGTCGGACCATTGCCGCGTTTCTTCTGACCATGCGAGTGATGGGCAGTGTTGGGGAGAAACGCAGTCTTAGGCACGCTGCGCTGTGGTTTATTTTGGAGGAGGCTGTTGCAAGCAGCAAAGTGGTTTCTTCTCTGCCTTAATCTCAGTGGTTAATAATTGGGTCTGGGGCAGAGTTGCTCCCTGGGAAATACAGTTTGCCCTAATTTTTCCAGAAAATGCTGATAGCCAGCATGCAGAGTGCGACCCTCTCCTCTTGAGGACTTGTGTGTACAGCATGAAATAAATGTCACCAGACCTATAGAGCCCACTCTGCTGAAAAGCAATGGCCTACTGTACAATAGAGGGTGTGTGGTTAAGAAAGGAGAGCTGTTTTCTTGCAATAATGTCATATTAAAGTAGCCCCTTTCAATAGTTTTTAATTACATAACAGAAAACTAAAGTAGAAAAGTCAAGGGGAGTGAGAAAACCCTCTAGAAGATATTTTGAGTGGCTCGGGCCCTTCGACTTCAAGCTGAAATGGGGCCAGGGTGGGAAGTCCAAAAAACTCAGACTAAAAAAATCCTGGAATCTATTAATCAAAACCATTTTTTCAGGAAAAACACAGTTAAAAACATTAATTCATACTGAATAAAAGTCTCTCAGCCAGCCAAAAGCGTGACGTGAACCCTGTGATGCTATTTGAAGTATGTAGGTGGTACGCGTAGACACTTCTATTTACCTTTCTACTCTAGTGAGTTTATAAAATAATTAAGAGGTGTGCTAGAAGTAATGAGATAAAACATGGTCAATGGATAAAAAGGTTGAAATTGTTTAAACAAAAAGAGAAAAGGAAAGATATGTAAACAAAGAAATGGGTCCCTGTTGAAAACTGATGGAAGCTCCATCACTTGGATCATTTGAAACCAGGCTGCACACTTCACTAAAAAATATGCTAAGGGAAACAGCTGTAGGTTTGTTCCCCAAGGGAGGGGCAAGACAACCTAATATATCTTCTTAATTTCATTTCTAATTTCTATGTAGACAAACCTTGAAATGTAACCTACAGTCTGCTAATTCTTTCCTTTCTTCCTGTCTAAGGAGAGATGCTGAGTTTAAGGCAATAGCCCAACATTTTTGACTATTATTTTTAGCTTGGTTTCCTAAGGAAATGAAGCTCATGTGAACATAGTGTCACTGTGTCTGCCTGCCAGTTCCTTCTCTTTCCTCTTCCCCCAGGAAGTTCTTGGCCAAGTTTCAATAAAACTTTTGAGAGAGCTGGGGACTGAAAAGATGTTACAGTTCTTCAAGATTTAAGGGTAGAGGAAGCTGTAGGGAGAAGGGAGTGCATGTAGCATCATTAGACTGAGGCTGCATTGAAGGTTAACCCGGATTTGGCATCCAAAATTTCATGGTGAGCTCAACCCAGGGGCATGAGCCCCAGGAAACTGGTGGCCTTCCAGCAAGATGTTGGCAGGGATGGGATTGTGTCAGGACCATTTTGGTCAGAGGAACTGGCAGCTTCTTGATGGTCTCAGCCTTGCAGCCGCTTTTGCACGGCTGCCTCTGCTGTGCTAACGCTTTCCTTCCCATTTTTATTGTCTCTCTGGGGCGTGCTGGGGCGAACCGCTGACAACGGGGCTCCACCACATGGCCTTCAGGCCAGAAAGCAGACCTTCTTGGTTCTCACAGGAGGGCTTTTTCCCCTAACTCCTCCTTTGAAGTCCCCTCGCCCCACGCCCGAGGAAGCTGATGTCATCGGAGGATGGGAGGCCATGGCTGCTCTCAGCCAGTTCCCACCTTTGGAGGAAGGAAATTCCTTGGGCCAGTGCTGTTTATCTGTTGGCCTCCAGAGAGTTGGACTGAGAAATGATGTGGCTTTCTAAAGGCTGCGGATTTTAGATTCCCCCCTCACCTCCCCGTGCTTGCTGCGCTTTCATTGTGCGGGTGGCTGCCTGGGGACAGCTCATTGATTGCAATGTCAGAAAGCTTAAGCCTGGCGCCTTAATTACTTTTACACCTTGCTTGTGGAATTTGCTCCACAGAAACACAAAGCCTCATGCAAACTAGTGTCTGTGGATTGATTAAGGAAGAAAAGGCCAACAAACACCCCCCACCCCCAGGATTAGTGAGGGCAACGAGCCAATGCAGCTCTGCAAGAAGGAAAAGGTGGGACTTGCTGCTCCAGAGGATGCAAAGGAAGGGGCCCTTGCCACAGCCTTGAAGGCCTGTTAAAAAGAGCACTGAAATTGCTCGTTATGTTGGAGACGAGTGCAGTGGCCAGCGCAGTAAGGATGGAGAGGGTCTCAGACCATCCTACCCGAGGCTACTTACAGATTACTCGCAGAAGAGGGCAGGGCAGAGGGATGCATCTTGCCCCAACAGGTGCTCATTTGCAGTGAGTGGTAGCATATCCCTGGCACGGGGCCTTTCAGACTAGCCCCCGCCATAAGATAGCTCTGGCTGTGTTGCAGGCAGCTGTGTGATTATGGCACGTGGAAGCCAGCCTGGGAGAGTACAGAGCGAATATCAAGCCCAGTGATATATCAAGCAGTGGGTCGGAAAAGTGGATTGCATAGCCTGCATACATCCAGTGTGCCTTGGGCATCTGCAGCCTGAAAACCAGAGAGACCCTGTTTTGCTGCTGGCTTAAAAGAAACTTTCTGCCATCACGTCTCCAGAGCGTGGTGTAGCTGTGACTTTGGGTAGCCATCTCACAGCCTGCTGTGCCCACAACAGGCAGAACCAAAGCCCTTGGGGTCCAACTATAAACCCCCAACCTGAGGCAGAATCTTGCCATTGATGTGGGCAGTGGGCCATGCAGAAGCCCAGGAATGACTGCACGTTATCGCAGAACCACCCTCTGGCTGGGGATTGTTTCTGACAAGAAACTCGCTTTGCAGCAGAGAGGACGCGTGTCAGGCAGGAATGACCCAGCGTCTGGCTCAGAGCAGCCAGAGCGTTCCCCCTCACCACGCTGCGTCTCGGCATCCCTTTAGGTATTGAATAGTCTGATTCTTCTTTTAGCCTTCCTCTATCCCAGGTAAAGACCTCAGAAGACTCAGCATTAGGTCTCTCCTCTCCAGCAGAAGGAATGTGCTGACACACAGATATTGCCAGACTGGCAATCTATGCTGGAAACACAGTTATTTGAGCCAAGAGGTTTCTTTTGCTGGTGTAGCTTATCGGAGCTACCCAAACAAAATTAGCTATACTAGAAAGAAAAAAAAATCCCTCCTTTTGTAGCACTGCATCTACACCAGGGCTTTTTGTTGGCATAGCGCTCTCTCTTGCAGGGATGATGTATTTGTTTTTTCACACTCCTAGTTGACATAATGAGGCATGCAAAACTTCCTTGTGTATACTAGCCCTAGCAGAAAAAGGGTCAGCTTGCTTCAGGAGCGCTTCCATACCCCAGTGAGAATTGCTGTTGTCTTAAGGTAGTACATTACATGTGTTTTCCACCGTTGTAAAAGATTTCCCACGGTGCAGACAAAAAAGCAATCCTAAAAGCTCTGCTTTGTCCAGTCATTTTTGTTGATCCATTATCCTTGGCATGTGTGTGTGTGTATAGACTGTTTTCACAAATTGCCATAGCATAGAGATTTGGGCATTGTTGAAACAATGTATATGGAATTTATTTCTAGTTATTCAGGCGGATAAAGAAATGTGGAAAGAGAATACCATAACCCAATGATTGTGCTCATTCCAGTCTCTTAATTGGATATGCCATGTAAAAAAATCAGGAACAATTTGTTGTTCTAAGGACCGTTGAATCAATGTGTTTAAATTCTATGCTGCCGTTCATCTTGAGCAGGTTGTACAAGTAGGGGCTTTTAGTCCTTTTGCCGAAGTGCAAATACGGCTGAGGAGACACGCAGTAGTGGCTGGTGAAGACGTGTAATGGTTCACATCAGCAAGGGAAGGATAGCCACGTTTGGGACTGGTGTGTTTGGGAAAGGGGTTGTCACTTTGTCTTAGGGGCAAAAAGTACCGCAGGAGGATGCCATTAATGGTAACAAGCAGACATGATGCTAAGGTGAAAAGGCAGCATATAAAATGCAGTGTTTCTGGTCTGTGGATAAAGAGAGTGTCCTTTCTGTGAAAGGTGTTGAGAAGTCACTTTCCCAATGAGCTGGAGCCCTGGTTGGATGTCCTTTACACAGTTGCATGATTTGAGATGAGGTTTTCTGGCCAGTGAAAATGGTTGGCTCCAGTCAGACCCCTCCAACCATCTCACAGGATGGTCCAGGTCATCATTCCCATCCCTTCATTTCTCCTTTCCTTTTGTGTGACCAAGCAGCCCTGTGAAGGCCACCAGCAAGGGCTCTGAAGACCACTACTGGCACTCCATGGTGAGTAGTGTCAAGCCTAGATGCTGTTGCCTGGCTTTGAAGTGAAGTGGTCAGCCTTTGTATGCTAAGGTAGAGAGGTTATTTAGATAACATGCTACTGGATGGAAAAAGTTTATCTCCCCCTCTGCAGACATAATTTCAGACTAACTAAATTATGCTCAGCATGGGTATTTAGGCTCAGTTCTGCAATACAGCATTGCACCCTGAGGAATGGTGCCTCCCAGTTTGTTGTGATATTAATCTTGGAAGCAAAACAAAATCCGTTACAAAAGATCAATTTAGTGCATCTCCTTTGTCTTGGCAGAAGACAAATTGGAGCTGCAACATCTGGTTTTCTGAAGGGATAGTACTTTTCCACTCTTGGTTTTCTCTGGCAGCTGCATGCTGCCTGAAAGGCTGGAGTCAAGTACTTGTCAGTGGTACCTCTGACACTGAGCAGGATAATAGGCCTTAGAGATGAGCTTAATATTTCAAAGCACTGGGCAGATTTTAATTATTTTTGCCATTATTGCCCTTAGCCCACCAACGAGTGTGGATAAGCCATGGGGAGAAATACCGAATCATGCGAACACTTTCATTTAGCAGAAAAAAGCATTGTTAGAAGTAGTGGCTGAAAGAAGAATCCCAAAAAATTCACATGGGAAATGAAACTTGAATGCTCAATAGGGATGGGAATTAATCACAGGGGGGAAAATACCAAGGGAAGTGCTGGCTTTTCTCCATCTCTTGATGTTTCAGCTGAAGATAAGTTGTTCTTCTGTAAGAGATGGAGAGATATATATCGGTCAAACATAAGCAATTGGCCTCGATTCAGGCACAACTGAGTGAAATTAAAGTTTTTTTGATATAGAGAGGCCAGACCAGACTCTTCTTTGTAGAGCTTTAAGCTCTATAAATCCACGATGTTAACTATTTTCCCTACTTTATCTAAGGAAAAACCCAAACTGGCAGGTGAGACAAGTTGCCCAAGGCCATATAAGAAATTAATGGCAGCATCAGGAATATAACTCAAGATTTCCTGGCTTTCTGCCCAGTTCTCTAGTCCTGCAGCCCTGCAAGATGCTGATGCTGCAGGGGAGAGGCTGAACCACTCACTGTCCGCTCCTTCCCACTGCAGCCGGCTGCGGGCCCCTGCTCGGGCAGCCTGCAGCCCTTGCTTGGCACTGCCGCCGTGGCCCAGTACCTGAACGTGAATTTTCCACCAGCACTTGGGCACTGGGCGTGCTTGTGCCCGGGGGACCTCAGCAGGGACCTCAGACTCTTCTTCGTGCTGGGCAGCATAGGCAGACCTGCTCCTCCCTGCGGGGTCGCTGCCCAGAATCCTTGGGGCACTCCGGTGGTTGCCTACAGGAATCGCAGGAAGAGGCAAAGGTCACAGCCAGGGTGAGTGGCTGCTGCTGCGGAAGGTGAACGGGTGAAGGAAGGTCTCCCCATGCAGGTTCAGATATGGCCAAAATGGAGTCATGATGCCAAAAAAGGAAGAAGGGACTGAGAGCGGCAGCAGTAAGAGCCCTGACTGTGTCAGCGAATCTGTTGAGTGTACGCTTAAAAATACATCCAGCTGAACCCCGTTAAACACACTCTTCATGCTACGCAAGGGCTTAGCCGAACCAAGGCTTGCGTAAATGGAGGGCTGTGCATCATTAAAGATATTATTTTTTAAAGGTCACCTGTAATAGAGTAGATAAGATCAGCTATTTCCTCAGTATATCTAGAAATAAAATAATTTTTTCCAAGAGAAATAAAATTCCAAACATAAGAAAAAATCCACCAGGAAACAGTGTATCAGGAAATTAGACAGACAGGGTATTTTTGTACTTGTGAGCTAATTTGACCCATTAATAGCAATTTGCCAGCCCAAATGCAGCTTGGTGCTGTCGGGCCTGGTGACTCTCGTGTGGTGATGCTACTGCCAGAAAGGTGTGTACTTGAGATGAGTGGGGAGGACTGGACCCCATCAGAGACCAGCAAAAAGATGAGCTGTGCCCAAGGTTTGCCTGTGTTTGGCTTCAGTTCAGCATGGCCATCTGATTTAGCTGCTGTGCTGGCTGGGAAGTGACTACCATGTTTTAGCCCTGGGGTGAAACCATTTCAGCAGTAAGCGATGTAAATGTTGACTGCGGTTTTTCACTAGGATATCTGATATACAGCCAGCCCTGCAAACATTTAGCTCTCTTTATACTACCTAAAAGCTTATGGGCACAAGCTTATGTCTTTTTATGGAAGTTATTCATGCATATGTGATAGTAGGTCTTACCTTAATATATTACCTTTGGATTTTTTAGGTTGAAAGTAATGTAAGATATTATCACATGGATCTCATCTCCTGTGTTGTGCTGGGACTGTGTTCCTACAAAGGCGGCAGCTTTTCTGTCCTGCTGGGGTGAGAGCCAATCCCAAATCCAAACAGGAATTTTTATCTTTTTAAAATGGTTATATCAAGTCATGAACCTTTGAATATGGTCCTTCAAAGGTTTCTTTCAACCACTTTCTTTGAAATGCAATTCTCTCATTTTTCCTTGAAGTTTCTATTCCAAGGTACCTCTAATCTTCAGCAGCTGATAAGAGCAGTCTCAGGGGAGTTGCTGGAGGGGATCTCCCGGCACACAGGCACCTGTGAGAGCAGCAGGTGTGACAACCTGGAGTCCCACTCGGGGCTAGGAAGTCCTCATCTGTCCCCCTTGCACAAAGGGGGAAAAAGGCTTGCAACTCTTAACCGGGTGAGGCAGGCTCCCGGTGCTCTCTCCCACTCGCTCATCTCTATTGTCTGCCCCAAAACATTCAAATTCCTGTCAGAGCCTCCCAGATGATGACTGTTTTAGTAAAAGGTATTTGAGGATTTTTTTGTTCTTTATAGGATTCTTTAGATGTGGAAAGAGGTCTCCTTCCTGAACGATGGGGAAGGTGAGGAGAGATGTCAGGGGCTCGTGTGTGGGTGGAGGGGCTCAGCGTTGCAAACTGGGCAGGGCAGATGGGGACCGTGAGGTCAGGAAGAGCCTGCCCGAACACGATCCTAGTCCCTTGCGCTTTTCATGAATTCTGCCTGACCCATTACCTAACTGCTAAGAAAAATGAGACCTGTGGAAGTGGAGGATTACTAATTCTTTGGGTTAATCGTGCAGATCCATGGAGATGAGTCTCCATGGCACTGCTGAGCTTCAGTGTCCCAGACTGGAAGAGGGCAGCATATCCTCACGGGTCAGGAAATGCTGTCTTGGGCTGGAAGCTGCAAAATAAAATTGCACAAAGAAGCTATTGAAGGCCCCTGTTTCTCAATCCTTTTGGAGGAAAAGCGACAGCTTTCTGTAAGCCAGTTATTCAGTAAGAGGGTGGTCAGGCTTTTTTTTTTTTTCCTTTTTAATTTAAAAATCAGGCAGAAAAAGCTAGTGAGATACTGCTTGAAACTGCTGCAAAATGAAAACGGGGAGCTGATTGCTTGTGTTTCACTCTGCAACCCCTGTCAAACCGTTTTTCTTCTCCCTCCCATCC
>NW_010533803.1:121755-128574 GCF_000687285.1 Phaethon lepturus
ACACGTAGTAACAACCCAAGCTGGAAAGGGAAGACATAAAATCCTTTTATAAAATAATGAAAGAGACACAACACTGTGGCATGGATACGGTGAAATTCCAGCAGACATGGAGTGAGGAGGGCTACCTGTCTGTGAACCTCCCCAGCCACATGGTGGGAATGGTGCCATGGAAATCCGTGGCTACCCAGGGACCACAGCATGGAGATTTGAAAACTTCAACACTGGGGCATCACTTTCTTGGCAGCTTCCTGCAGCCGTAGCCTGTGGAAAGTGGTGACAGGGATTCTCCCCTGCTGCCGGATGGTGCCATGCTATAATGGCTCCAGCACCACAGTCCAGCCCATTGTGCCCACCACTGCCTTCTGCTCCATTCAGCTCTCTGGGAGACAGCGTGCTCAGCCACAGCAGTAATATATTCTGAGGTAAAAACCCTCCATAGTACTGATGGAAGTTTCCTGGCTTGAATTCCCCATATTTTCACTGATGTGAGGTGGGTGAGGCCTCCAAGAAGATGCCAAAGCGACACAGCAGAAACCCACAGGGGCCGGCTAAGGCATGAGAAGGCAAATAGTTCTGAAATGGGCCCTGCTGCTGGAAAACTCACAACTTGGAGCTATTGCCTTTCTAAGTGGAAAACTATTCATTCAAGCAATAAATTAATGGACCTGATAGAAGAGATTGTCTGTCAGTGCTGGCAATGAAATATAAATAGAAATATAAATAGAAATATAAGTGGCATCATAAGAGGGTCTGGGGCTGTTTAGCCTGGAGAAAAGGAGACTGAGGGGAGACCTTACTGCTCTCTACAGCTACCTGAAAGGGACTTGTAGCAAGGTGGGCGTTGATCTCCCAAGTAACAAGCAATAGGACAAGAGGAAACGGCCTCAAGTTGCACCAGGGGAGGTTTAGATTGGATATTAGGAAAAAAGTATTCACTGAAAGGGTTGTCAAGCATTGGAACAGGCTGCCCAGGGAAGTGGTTGAGTCACCATCCCTGGAGGGATTTAAAAGATATGTAGATGTGGTGCATAGGGTCGTGGTTTAGTGGTGGACTTGGCAGCACTAAGTTAATGGTTGGACTTGATGATCTTAAAGGTCTTTTCCAACCTAAATGATTCTATGATTCTGTGATCAGCTGGGCAAGGGAAAACTTCCACATCTAGACCTGAACTTTTCAGGTTCAAGAAAGAGACTTTACTCTTTACTCTTACTTTATTTAAAAAATAAAAGGAGCATTGTCTCATCTAGAAGGATGCTGTTGACTTCATCTGCAAGCAAATGCTTTCCTAAGGAAAAAGTGGATTTTGCCACATCAGGAAAGGGGAAATACCTTCTGATTATGGATATCCTCAGAGGAATGCTGTGAGCACTTGCTGCACTTTTCCTTGTGGCCCAGGCAATACTTCTTGCAGGTGGCCACAGGACCAGGCACGTCGAGCAAGGGGAACAGGGCATTGCTTGCACGGCACACTGCTCCGGGCAGCGGAGGAGAGGGAGATATGGGGGTATCTGCAGCCAGCCCTACCCCATCTGCTGAAGGGACCCATCTTGTTTTAGGGAGCAGGATGCTGAAATCACACCCAGGGCTTCAGTGGTGAAAAGTAAAGGAAAAATGACAGAGAGGTTATGTGTCATTTTTATGTTGATGCTGTCACTATATGTTGGATTTCCATTTGTTGATAGTTTATAAATTAAACTAGTTTTTTAATAATTTTTCACAAATCAGGATTTACCAAAGTGCTTGAAAAATGGCATGAACTTGTCTGATCTTGATTGTTTCTGTGTGAATTCACTGGAGCTCTCGTTTTCTTGTTGGGTGCCCGGAGACAAAAGAAAAGGAGTGGCTTGGAGTGTGGAGAAGTCACATTTCCCATTCTTGGGTGCCACTGAAGCTTGAAATAAATTGTATTATTTTATGACAGAATAGCTTATTATCCTTTACCCATCCCAAACCACGCTCAGTTCTTGGCGGAATAACCAGACATGTCATGGGCCAAAGAAGGGTCAAAGCATTACCTTTTCTTTCAAACAACATTGCCTCAACCCTGTTGTGTTCAGTGTTTTCATTTATTGCTCTTGAAGCTGAAACACATTCCAGATGTGATTTGCAAGGGCTCCCGCAAGGTCACAGCCAAGTCGAGGTGCTCCAGCTGGCCTGCCACGACCCCAAGGTGTCCTAGGGTGGGGGGCCCCAATCCCTGCTGCTGGCCTGGGCTGGGGGCTGTCGCTGCAGATAAATCCTGACTTCTCCCTCGCTGAGGGGGACTTCTCCATCTTTTTGGGAGAGAGGAATGTGGGGGTTTACAGGCGCCTCTGCCACCACCTGGGTTATTTCTTGATGTGTGTGCTGAAGGCAGAGGGTGGACGAAAGGTGCCTGTCCCCGGGACAGCACAAGAGAAGTCTGTGCCTTGGGGAAGGGACAGCAGACAAGATAAATGAGGTCTGCAGTCCTGAGGGGAAGCATTTACAAACCATAGCAAGGTTCTTGTATTGTATTCCTCTGCAGGATTTTTTTTTCTTAGGTGAATGAAAAAAAGTAAAGAAAGAAATTACTTCCTTGATGATATCATTCACCTCTCAATCCTTTAAGCTCACCAGACCTAAGTAACGACACTGGTGTCTATTAAAAATAAATGGCTGTTTTTTCTGCTACTGTTCCCTCAGGACAAATTCAGGCTTAAAGCATAAAGACAGCATAAATTCCCTTCTTCAATGTGAGCATACTAATAGCCTGATTTTCAAAGGTCCAAGAGCAAACAGGAGCGGGTACCACAGAAAACCCAGCTGCAAATTCCTACTCCTAGAAACACTTACGCAGATGTCATTTCAGCCAGGCTCCTGGTGTGCACAGAGCTGTCACATCCCTGACTGCTTGTGGGACTAAGGTTTAATCCCTCAACAGCAGCTTTAAGGGTAACGCATATTTTAGCTGTGTTAACTGCTCAAGCTGCTAGGCGGATAAGCAGAGTCCTCTGCTGCAGGCTGAAGTTTCTGAGACTTGCCTGATTAGGCTTTCCTGCCCACCCTCGTCAGGCAGGGCAGAGGTGCACTGAGCCATGCAGGTTGTCAGCCTCTTCTCGGAGGACCTGCCAGAGAAACTATTTCTGTAGCTCTCATTTCCAAACAATGGAACGGGCTTGGAGGAAAACCAAGACTAACCAAGTCTCGTGGTTGGTTAGGTATTTAAGATACCTTGATGGATTTTTTCTTCCAAGAGTTTGTCCACTTGCCCTTTGAACCCATGTAAGCTTATTTTTTCATACAACATCCTGTAGCAAGGCATCCCACCACTTCCCTGCATGCTGTGTGCTGAGCTGTCTCTGTTTGATCTGAATCTGCCCCATGGAAGTCCCCTACAATATCACTGTTTTCGTACTGGAAGATGGTCATAAGTTTCCAAGTTTTGGTCTAGATAACAAAGTCTGGGGTAAGTTCTGCGCACTTAAGTCATAGCTGGAGATTTTTTCTGATGGGCATGCTGCATCATCAGCTTGGTGGGATGAATAGAGGAATCTGTGAGTAACTTCTGTCACCTAGCAGTGTTCATACTCCCCAGTACAGTTTTCTTTTCTTTAGTCTCACAGCAATCTCCAGCTGAAAAAAACCTACAGTCCAAGAAGTAGCTGTGGTTGCTCAGAGTAACCCATCTCCAGAGTCCAGAGGCAGGGGAATATCTTACCGTAGCTGTTGACTGCAGACAAATCCTATCCAAATATCTGGCCATCCCAGTCTGTTTTTTCTTTTACCTATGAATCATGTCTTCATTCCTGTGAAACTGCTTTTTTCTTCTTTTTTTCCTGACTTTCAGTCCTGACTTTGGTGCATTGAAACACCACCCAGGAATTCAGCACTGCTGGCGTGGGAGCAGGTTCCCCAGGTGATTTCCCTAGCAGTCTGGCAATGGTCAGCAATGTGGCCACCAGCTATGTGCTGCACAGCTGAGGGCCGTGGGCTCCTCCTTGGGAGACTCCTGGGCTTTGCTGGCAGTGAGGCACTGCTGGGTTTTAATCTCCTGGGTCTTTTCCATCTCTCCCCTACCCCCTCGGGGTTGCTCCCGGCAGCACACTTGTGAGTTTGCTGCACAGTGAAGGGTTGAAATGGCCCGAGTGATTGGGATTGGGGAACTGCTGTGGCCTTTCAGGAGTGAAATGTGGCTTTGTGTCTGCAAAGAGGTTAAAGCTGCTCCCCAGCAAGAGCAACAGAAGGAACTGCCCTGTAGCTAAGTTTCATTTTGGTGTACAGTATGAGAACATGTGCAATGCATTACAATAAAGCTCTTGCTGGAAAATGCCTAACCTATGCACTGTAAAACCTAATTAAGGGATTCCTTAAAAAACAAAGTTACCAACCAGTATCAAGGAGTGGATAATGAGAGGCTGCTTTGTGTAATCCAACCCTTTATCTTTAGGCCTTCAGGGTGTCCATGGCCAGGGTCTGTCCCCTTGTTGTTGCTGAGGCCTTTATTGTAATAGCGGACCCCTCTGGCATAAGAACAATTCAACCATCTCTTGTAAAGTTGACCGGCTCCACTTAGGTTTCCTAAAGGACACGGCTGCCAGTTAGTTCCTCAGACAGATCAGCTGGATGTGACCTTGGAGATGGGGTTTCTGCAAGCACTGGAGGGACAGCGTGCAGGGATCTGTGTCCAGCCCAACCAGGCACTGAAGGCAGTGCCCAGCATACAGGTGATGTACCTGGGCTCAGAGGGTGATGGAGAGGCCATCGCTTCCAAAGGAGGTTTTCCCCACCAGAGGGGAGGAGGATAGGGAGAGATGAGAATGCTGGAGGTTGTCTTTCTCTGAGACCTCCCCCAGTTCCAGAGCCTGCTGACTACTGCTTTGCCAGCTGACGTTAACTTCTCTGGCATGGGTGGGAAGGATGCAAGGCCCTTCCTCAACACCTGCAAGGGAGCAGCTCCCAGAGCACATCAGCTCTCAGGACCACGCTGGAATAGCAGAGTCTGGCCCTGAGCAGTTTCCGTTTAGCAGGCAGCAGCTGTGCAGAGCCCTTCCATGGCGTGCAGAGTATGGGCACCATCCCTGCAATCATGTAGAAAATACTGTTTACAGTAACTGCATTTCTTCAAATGTGTAAACCAAATTAACTTTCCCCTGCTGATGCATGGGTGCTCCATGTCAACAAGTCTCCATTTATTTTTGGTCTTTTTATTTCGGTGGGGCCAGATCCAGTGCAATAACCACCTAATTCCTGTGTGTCCTCTTGTGGACAGATGCCATTCAGGCAGCTCCTTATCCCCCTGTGCTGCTCTTCAGAGCCTCTGAGGAACTTCCTTCCTCCTTCACAAACCAAACAAAGCCACTTAGAGGAATCTGGGGTTTTGTTACATGGTCTAACACATCCTCAAGCCCCATCTGAAGTAGATAGGTGAGGTTCACTAAGCTGGAACTTGCTGGGGACCTTATGGGTGGACATATGCCAGAGATTTGTTGCAGGCAGTGAACAAGAGCAGGTTTTTTTGCAGGCCAGGTAACCTGCAAACACTCTTCTTGCCATTAAGCTCACAACATTATGAAAAGTGTTTCCCGTTGCGGTCACAGCCATTAATGAAGGGTCAAACTAGAAGCTCCCGGTCTGTACGTAGACAAAGCCAACAGGAGCAGAGGCCGAGCCCTCTGTTATCACTGTCTGCATCTCCCCACTCCAGCCCAGCCTGAGAGCTAAGCTGAGTTTTACAATATCTGTAATTAGTTGTTTTTATGGTGTGCTCATTTGCAATATTCTAGGTAAAGATCTGTCAGTGTTTCCAGGGGTTTATAACCAGGCTATAAAAATACACTCTGGGGCAAAGCTTGCCACATAAATTCTCAGTAAAGAACCTATTTTTGTTTTTGTTTTGTTTTGTTTTGCTCTGTCACTTATAAATATGACTTTTAAATGTGCGGTAAATATAGAAAAATTCAGGTGCCTTCTTCAAACATGTGTTTAACCAGGTTTCAGTTTAGCAGAGACATATTGCAAAGGGGATTAATTTTTGTGGCTTTTGGGTAGCCTAAGAATGAGAAGTTTACTGTAATTGAACTGAAAGACTATCTGTAAACTAGCATCTGGATTTAGAGCTCTATTCACAGCACAAGCTGTGCTGGAATCGCTGACTCTTTCTAACTGCTAGAGGGCAATTGCACTGCACTGTGTTCAGCTCTGATAGTCCATATACAGACTCAAATCCAAAGGCTATATCCAATGCTCAGTTTTTACACCTACCCATCCAAGGAAGGGGTAAATTTTAGATGAAATTAGGATAGAAATGGAAGGCTTGATAGATAAACAGAAGGATGGAGTTTCAGTGGGGATTTTGGGTGGATGAAGGCTTGTTAAAGTTAAAGTGCCTACAGGGCTAACGATCTTCACTCATTTTTAGTGTGATTGGAAACAAAAATTCATGTCGATGTTTAAAGATTCCTGTAAAAAACAGGATGTGGCGCACTGCTGTTATTCTGTAAGAAATTCAGTGCAAGGAGTTTTATGACGTAAAAGCATTAAATTGTACCCATCAGGCAACATAAGCAATTCTCTCATTTGGTGGTAGCACTGCTTTATAAAGAGCTTTCTCTGCTTCCAGCAATTAGAGGTGGATGAACTGCAGCATCTGGCCGCTTGTCACCATGCAGGTGATGCGCCGAAAGTCGCGCTGGCACATCCAGCCAAGTGAGAGGAGAGAAACCTCTGTTTGGGGCAGCTGTCCTGCTACCCGAGACTCCTAGTAGGGGAGAAACCAAAGAACTAATTGGCTTCAAGGACTCAAGATCAGTTAAGAACATTTTCTGTGTATCAAAGCCCAAGTTTTGCAACCCTTTCCC
>NW_010533803.1:128605-129243 GCF_000687285.1 Phaethon lepturus
TACTGATTTATCTCCCTCAAGAGCAAGGGCTACAAAATCTGCTCCTCATCTTCTTTTGATGATTTTGCGGTATGTTTCTCTGATCCTCAGTCTGATCCTTTTAATTTCAAAAGCTTTAATCAAAACCTCTTAACAATACATTTGCTTACTGGTTTTGCGGTTTACATTTAATTCTGATTGATTTTTTAAAAGGATGGTTGCATTAGGATGCTATGACTTCTGTTTGAGTGATTCATTAATATATGCCTGGGATGGCACAAGCCCAGTCAGATTGAAGCTTTGTGTTGACAGACCACTAAAATAATACCCTGTGTGTGACTTCCCAGGGAGTAAACAGAGCTTTTACCAGTGAGACCTTAAAACCTTATAGTATCATGCAAACGTGCTCAGTTATGGCCTGGAAACTCATAGGTATAACACAGAGCCGTGTGTCAAACGGGGCTGCTGAACACTTGCTCGGTGTGTTTCTGCTGACAGCTTCAAGGTGGAGTTTGGGTTCCCTTCGTCAGGGCCGAAGCGACATGTCAATTTGTACGGGTGTGCAATTAAACCGGGGCGAGCTACTGCCAGATGAATTAAAATAACGGGATCTGGGTTTCAGGTTTAATGACAGGATTAGTGAGGGAGAAACGCCTTTG
>NW_010533803.1:129274-157466 GCF_000687285.1 Phaethon lepturus
AGAGTGGCTGCATGGGATTGCGTTTAACTGGGCTTTACTAGAGGCTGTTGGCTGGTGCCGCTGAGAACTGGTCTAATGCTGCCTTGAATATAAAAAATGTTAAGTAAGTAAGTAAGTAAGTAAGTGCCTTAGTTTTATTAACTGAAATACAGACCTGGCTGCAAAAGTCTGAACAATGCAAAAGATCAACAGTTATGCAGTTTAAAATCACAGCTTCTTCCTTTCACCGGCACTCTACAGAGTCACAGCATCTTGACAAACATATGAGTCACTTGAAGCTGTATTATCTTTTCAAAATTGACTTTTGGCATTTGTTTCTCTAGAATCAAAAATATTATTCATTTCCTGCAAGCTCCTTTCTTAAGCATCTTTGCCAAGAATCATGGCTAGCATGGAGGAGAAAGTAGATTTACTCAGGGGAAAAAAAAAGCCTTTGTCTTGGTTGATCTAAGTGCAACAATCTGATGACAAAAGGAGGGGTTAGCCTGGGTCCAAATTTATGTCACATTTTAACATGGAAATGAAACAGGTGGTAAACAATTTTTAAACGGGGTAATAAAAATGGTCATGAAAATTTATTTTCTTTTAGCCTCATAATGATAGGAAAGGCTGTTTAAGGAACTGCAGGAGAGAATTCAGGGACTGGGTGTATGTGAGGGGACATAACTCTAGGTGCAGGTTTCTGCAGGGACATATGCAAAATTGCAGGTGCCTGCCTGCAACCTAACGCACGCGCCGCACCGCCGGTGCGAGGGTTTGTGCCGCGGGGGATCGCTCAGGGGGGTTAGGGCGGCCGCTGAGTTGAGAGACAGGGATTAAAGCCTGCAGAGGGCTGGGAACACTCCCCGAATGTGGCTGCTGGTGCACTGAGGGGTCATAAGTAATCAAGTTATGAAGGGCTAGATTTGTGCACCTGTGATATGAGCCAGTATAGGGCCACACGTCACTTTGATACTAACGGTCTGGCGATAGCAGTGAGAGGCTGTATGCTCCAAGCTAAGATGTTTGTGCCTTTCCTTTTTCAGGCCCACCCCAGACAGTGGCGTGTCCTACAAGGGGAGCCCTGTGTGCCATGGATGCAGGGGAAAAGCCCCGACAGGGTGCACAAAGACATCTTTTCTTCCATTTGCAGAAGAACTTTGTGGCGTGGCGTGCCAATATAGCGAAATATCTGTCACTCATGGTGCAACTGTTGTCTTTACAGAAACACTCAGCTGTGGCCTTTTATCTCAGCTGGCTGGCTCTAAGGCTCTTTACAGCTCTTTTGCAAAGCAGAGTGCTATTTAAATCTGTCTCTGGGATAATGAGGGAGGAGGAGTGGTTCATACTAAAGGTTTTCTAGTGATTTTGGAAGAGAAGAAACCCTTGAGTCACTCAGGAAAGTTTCAGTTTGCTTTTTCTTTCTGTCTCTTGACCCAGATGCTTACAGGTTTCTCAGCACCTTCACACTTGAGTGCCCCTAACGTTCCTACCCCAGGGCTGCTTGGGCAGGAGAACTCTGCCGCAAGAGGGCTCTGGTCATTAAAAAACCATAGTGTTCATGTCTGTTTCTGCCAGATGTGAGGTTTTTTAAAAAGAAAAACCTATTTTCTTAAAGAAATTCTTTTAGTTTGAAGAGAGATCCGAACTTTTTTTTATGAAAAGGTTAGAAACTTGAGGTGAGGAGGCATTCCCTTGGAGCTATAGCTGAATGACAAACAGTTTTAAAAATACGTTTCTGAATAGATGTTTTTCTTTTGCAAATGCATTGCTGCTGTAAGTTCATGTGAGAAAGGATTTGCCTGGCTTGGAGTTGGGCAGATTTGGAAACTGTCTTCTTCAGGTGACCACTTTGAAGCCTCTTAAAAGTCCCGTAAAATGAGCCAATCTCAGCCCAAATCCCAGAAAAACTTTGTCCACATCAGAAGAAGGTGATCAAAATCAGTGTCTGTCCCTGAAGAAAAGTCCCAGACTAAACGTGCCATGAAAACTGAGCTCTTTCACTGTGCTTCATCCAGCCAAGCATTGCACCATATTTTTTAGCAAAGCACTGGGGAAGTTTGTTCTGGGTATATACAGAGCGCTTACATCTTCATAACTGTCCAGCCAGCCCCTTTCAGGGGGCCTAAACTCTCAATATGAAAGAAAATAATTCCCTCTTGTACTATACCTAATGCCATGGACCTGAAAGTTCGAGGCAGGTTTGCACACTGGAAGAAAATAGGAGGAAGAAAAAGCACTGCAAAGGCATTTGTGTAGGATCTTCTCAGGTATTTCTGTCTTCATCACATACATCCATGACTTGTCACTACAAAATTATTCATCATGACCCTGCTAAAATACTGCTCTGCTTCAGAGTCCCTTTTCTCTAAAGGAGTTTTAATCTCTTTTCAGCTCAATTGCTTGACTTAGTATTCAGATATTGTACCTATTAACTAGAACAGGCTTTCTTTTTTCTCCATCACTTTAATGAAGTTCACTCCTGGTCCTTTGATAGACCAACTTGCTGCATTAGTGAAGCTTAAGGAAGCCTGAACTTCCTCGCTAAGCTTGGAAAGGGGATTCAAAGGAGCCAGCAGACGGCATTTTGGATCCTCTTTCTTCCTAAAACATGAAATAGCTTTCAGCTGGGGCTGCCCTGCTCCACCGACTGGAGCCACTCTAGAAAAAGCATCAACACACAGCTGCGTCCTCGAGTGGCACCTCTCCCTGTGCTCGGGTGCACCCTGTCTGGCCATACAATTTAGCCCAATTAGCAGCCTGTGCAGACCGGAGAACTGTCAGGTGGCTGACGGGAAATCTTCAGGTGTAATAAAAAATTAGTCTGGGAAAACGTCATGCCGGTGCTGGTTTCTGTGAAAAAGTTCTTCTGAGGCTTTGGGAGAGGCAGCGGGAAGCCTCCCCCCGGCTGCCGGGTCCGGGAGGTGAGAAGTGATGTCCTGTTTTCTTGGTGACAGGCGGGCCGCTCGAGAGAAGCGCCGGGTAGCACCAGGCAGCTGGAACGGCAATCGCGTGCTCCTGGTAGGAGCGAGACAATAAAACTTCCTTGCGTCTCCCAGGCTCCGCAGCTTTCTGATGTCAACAACAGCAGCAGGAGGCTTCAGGCACGTTCCCGGCAGCTGATCATATTTATCAAGTTCATGTTCCTTGCCTTTTTTTTTTTTTTTTTTTTTCTTTTTTCTTTTTCCTTAAATATCAAGGTCCGGGAGCCACAAGATGGCCATGTTCCAACTCCGGCCCCTTTGAGCATAGAGAAATGTGTGCTGAGGGCTGGAGCGGGGACATGCTTTCTCCATGTGAGCCAAAGAACAAACAGCAGAGCCCTCCACGGGGACTGATTGTTGACATGTTTATGATGATGAAGTGGGGTAGAGCTCTCAAAGGGGGATGCTAGAAATGAAGAAGTAAAGTGTGGCACTGCTGAGGGCCTATATAATGCTAAATATTGTAGGAAACTGCAGTTTCTTCTTATTTGTGACCGCTTCACTGAGCAGTTAGAGAAGTCCCTTCCCAGCCGTACATCACACGTTCCGCATTTGGAGCTGTAGCTGTAACAACAACAACAACAACCCAGCAGGCGCCAGGAGTACAGAGTGATCAGGCTGAAGTTACAGGGACTCTCACCATAATTTATAGCCCTGCTCGAAAAGTGTGAAAGATATGACGCTATGTGCCTGGAAATCCTACCCAGAGGACAGCTTGCAAACGCTAAGTGGGTATTGGAATACCCTGGCTGATTGGGGCTTGCCATTTTGCTTGGGGTCACAGGCAAAAGCACTTCATCTTCCTCTGCGTGTGCACATGTGTGTCTGCACCGTGGGATGGTCCCTGGATCTGCTACCCAAGGTCAAACCTCCCACCTGGCATTTGAAGGATGAGGGAGCCGGGTTAAACTCTCCCTCGTGGCGATGCACATTCTTCTGTCTGCAGCCACCCCAACGGGCCGCTCTTCATGGCTAGCTCTGTGGGCCATGCTTCCGCTGGGACCAAGCTGTTGCAGAGCACATGGCTTTGGTGAGAGCTTCCATGCACATCACACTGCCCAGCACCGGGCCCCTCAGTGCCGGCTCCTCATTGCAGAGCTAATCGGGCTCCGGATGCTTATTTCAGTCTCTGCTGGTCTCCATCTTGCACCATGCAATGTCTCCAGCTGAAATGTCTGCAGGGGAACAGCAGCTCTCCCTGATTTCCAGTTACACCCTTTGGGACTGTGAAACAGGGGATCAGCACAACTTCAGCCAGGGAAAGGGAACTTGCCTGGAGCTAGGTCTGGCCAGAGATGGTCAGCTGAGACAGTGTCCAAGGTATGATGGCTGTAAGAGTTCTAGGTTAGTCTTGGCTTGTATTTGGTCAACTCAAAAGGTGAGAGGGGGAAAATTTGGGTCTATTTGTCTTGCGTGTGTAGACATGAGTTTAGAAAACCAAGGAACTTCTCCAAGAAACTCCAGTTCCTTCTGTTGGGTTACCCACAAGTTGAGCAAGTGTAAGCTCTGACCCTCAGCCTGCTCAGTGCTCCAATAGCTGCTTGAAAGCAAAACAGAAATGCGTGTTCACAGGCCGTGTTTTGCAGGATCACTGGAGCTGTTATCTTTCATGAATCCTGTTGGCTGACTCTGAGCACACCTTGTCTGGGGGCAGAACAACTTTCACCCTGAAGAAAAAAAAAGAAAATATCTTTTTCAGACAATATTTCAGTGTCTTAACCTTCTGTGGGTTTCCCTCTGGGCCTCTTGGATGTATGAGGTGGGAGCTGACGGCTTTGCGTCCGTTTGAATTCTGCTGCTACTGTGCTGGGGATTGTGTCTCCCTTGCTGGGATGATAGGCAGACCCTTTTGCTCCAAAAGATAGCGTTGTTTGTTTGAATTTTTTTTTTTTTTCAGAAAACATGTTTCTGGGCTTTTTCTCCCTAATCAAAAGTTTATCTATCTTCTAAACAATTAAATGGAATTGTCTGTGGGGAAGGGGTTGTTGGGGGAGTTGGTAGCATCTCTCAAAATAATCACTACAGGAGCACGTGTAATTTTTTTACATCATGGGATGATGCATTTTCCCCAGAAAGCAGACTAAGCTTTGGCATTTTATCCCTATTGTATGGTGGTAGCACCTGTATTTCTGTATCTGTCTTTTGGTCCACCAGTGTGTTATTCTTCATTGATAAGAGCATGTCTGCCTTGCTGGAAGCCACTGTGTTTGCATGACCACTTCCTGTCTACTAGCTTCTGGCCTCACTGTGGGGCTCCTGATTTTGCCATCTCTGACTTCTTTTGTCTCTTGAATATTCCTGAGCTGTATTGACTCGAGGCTCAACTTCATGCCCAAGCCCCTGACTGATATCAGCAGCCATCACGTTGTGTCATTTCAGTCCAGCTCTCTTTCCAGACTTGTGCATGGGAAGCACCACCTGAAAAGCCATGACAAGCTCACTGTTTTCCTCCTGTCCTGTGCTTTTTGCAGCATCCCTAGTTTTATGATCCTCTGTGAACTCTAGAACTTCTCCTAGATCTTTTATGGAGATATTAAGGGATTTAGACCTGGATTATTTCAGTGATTCCTTCACCTTTTAAGAAACATGACTGTTGAGAACTCTGCACCCTCTGTTTATAGTCCTGTCAGGCTGAAATCCTCACACACCTGCCCGTATGGATGAATTTTTCAGCTGTATTTCCATGCCGCTGAAGGCTCTCCCTGAGTCCCAGAGGTACATGAGTGTCATTTGCCATGTGTACAACATCTCGCAGCAGTGTGATGCAAGGGGGAATGCAAACCTCCCACGGGGCAGCAAAAGGTGTTCTGGCATATCTGTGTATCAGGTCGAGAGCCTGTAAATCCAGAAGTGGGGCTGCAGGACGCCTGTCTGGCTTTGTTTTCTCTGAACCCGCTGATGCTCGTCCCTCCATGCTACTCTCTGCATGTTTTACATTTCAGACCTGATTTGCTGGAAGAAAGTCACCAAACAGAAAATCTGACAAACAAACCACAGAAAACATCTGATCTGATCAGAAAATACGTAAGCCTGTTAGTGAATGTAGGCACGGCAAGGGCTAGCATTAATGGAGAACATATTTGTTATTAAATCCCATCCACATAAACCGATCTGAAACAGATGTAGATGTTAGTGATATTAATAAGTGGGCAGACTCTGGGGATCCTGAAAGTACTGCTGCACGGGGGGAGAAGGGGCAAAGACACATCTTTGCTATCACATGGGTTTTATAAGGAAGGACTATATTTTTACACTGTGCCTTGCTTTGCATTTCTTGTTGGTACTCAAAAATGCAGCGTGCGGAGTACAGAGAGAGGGGTGCTGGATTAAAGTGAAGACGGCTGCCTTTGGGAAGGGAAGAATGATGGCTGATAGTAGCATTGGGCTGAAAGAAAACCAGGTTCTCTGCCCCTCTGTCTGAGTGCAGATGGGCTATGATGGGGTGGTCCCAAACAGTCCTGCCATGGCCAGGAGGGCGAAAGGCTAAACTGTACCCAGGAAAGATGGAGTCACAGAGATGTAAGAGGTATTGGTTGGATGTAAAAGGGGATTTCAGAGCAATTCGACAAGATTTTTCACCACTTGCAGATTTCCAGTCCTTTTTCTAAAGCAGGAGGACTCTGGACCTTTGCAAGACAAGGTTGCTAGGATTTTTTTCTATGGCAAGCTCCTGTGTTTTCCCTAGCCATCTTCTCTGGAACAGCTGAACCCTTTTTTGGCTGGTGGCTAAATAAAAGAAGGCATAACAAAAAATAAAAAAATTCATCCCAAGGCAGACACTAGGCATGGAAAATTGCAAGCCAAGTGGTTTAAGTTTAATAAAGTTATTAGCAACTGAAAACAGGGCTTTGTAATTGGAAATGTTTGGCAAGCTCAATAATAGGTTGTGCTACCAGCCCTGCCTCTTGGATGTGTGCATGTACAGGGATGTGCACACACCTGACACAAAGACATGCATTTGTGTTAAGATGCTTCCAGATTGAAACATGCACAAATGCAATGGCACACTGACATCCTGAGCTTCCAAGACACCACTTTTTATTCACCTCTTTCTTCTCAATCTTAATTCTTCAAGTTTTGGTTGTCCTTCCTCCTCCAATTGTAATTAAAACCAGACTGCAAATGCTTCTTGTCCTCACTGAAACAAAATACCGACTCTTCTCGTGTTCTGAGAATTATTATTAAGAGGAGAATTCACAATGGCTTTGGGGTGGCACAAAGCCAACTTCCAGGGTGCTGGGAAAGTAGCATAGATGCTTCGTACCTCTACTTTCTTCTTGCACATTGCAGTGGGAGTGGGGTTGACTTGTTTTCAGTCTCTGTCCATGTACTTGTGGCCCGTTGCATGACTGCATCTCGTTGAGTGGAGATGGCAACTTTTTGGGTGGCTCACCTGACTGGACAGCACCTGCCTGGGGTAAGAAGAGTCCTTGCTGGGCTGGGTTGGCCAGCCTGTCCGCTGTTGGCCTTCATTAGGGCTCTCTGCAGTGTTTGCTGCTGCTCCATCAGGCGTCCCAATAAAGTTTAAACTTTCAATTACCACAAGCCCCACTGCAGCCAGGAAACGATGTCAAGTTGAGTCATCATATTGTTTGAATTACACCAGTATGAAAATACATGAAAGCCACAGGGAGCCAGCATTTTCCCTTCTATATAAAATGGGGTTATGACCATATTAAAAAACACAACAAAACCTACCAGCTTTTAACAGGAGATGGTGGAACAGGGGGCTTAAGTGATGCCGAAAAAGCCAAGCACGAAAATAATTGCATTTGAAACAAGGCCCTGCTCTTTCTTCTGCTCAGCCTCATTATGACCACTGCTCCTGTCCCCTCTGCATCTCCTCCACTGCCTTTCATTTTGGAGAGGGGAGAAGAGCAGCTCTGGGCTGTGGCTGAGGAGTGGCAATCCAATACGGTCGGGATTGACAGGCAGGGGAGGGAGGCACAGGTCTTGGCACTGCAAGGCATGAAAAATACAAGCCATGGCAGCTGGCTAGATCCAAGACCCTGTTTCTTTTTTGTCATTGTGCATTTGTCATCAGTTGATGTTGGTTTTAATGACCTGGCTAAAGGCCACATAAAATCTCAAGTCTGAACAGTGCCAGCTTTGAGGGTCTTTATACCTGGTTTTCAACTGGAATGCGATGAGGTCCATTTTTGCACAGGAACTGGGTGAGCCATCCCAAGCGCTGGTGGCTGGGGGTGCCTGGGTGTGGGTGGAATGCTTGGTGTCTCCCCGGGGTGCACTGAATAACCCTGCTCTATTCAGAAAACCTCTTTGCCTTGACTCAGCAAGTTGTGATCATTCACAAAAGGAAAGCAAAGCTGGGCTTCAGGTGGCAAAAACGTGGCTGGAAAGTAGACTATTCTCCAATCCTCCAGGTTTTTACAAAGGAGAAAATGTCACCATTTTACCAAACTCTTTTGTAAGCTGCAGACATTTCTCTGACAAAAAAGGGAACGTTTGCAAAACAGCACAGAGCAGATCTCTGGCACTTTACACCTGGGCAGCACAAACCCTCCTGCTAGCAGCATAAAGCAACGGGATGAAAGAGAAGCCTTTATCCTGCTCTGTGAGACTATCAGGCCCTGGGTGATGCTGTAGGAGACCATCCCTGCCCCGGTGAACTACCAGCGGCGCCAGCTGAGGCCAAGGGGAAGAAGGGAAAGAAGGCTTGATTGTCTTCCTACTTTACAAGCAAATAGGAAGCTGGAATATCCTTATGTTCATGTCTTCTCTCAGGACCACAAAAGATGCCACTGCAAGGCTGGACTTCACCATCCTCAGTGTGCCAGTGAGCAAAGTTCACTGGAGGACAAGCGTCGTGACTATTGACTTCCAGTTAGATCTCATTGTTGCTAAATCTGAACCGACTCATGCTTTCAGATGCTGCTGAAATCCCCTGAGAGTCTTCCTACTTCTTCTTCAGAAGCAGAGCAGCTTGTGCACTGAGACTCGTACTGGATATTAATCATTTGTTTTTAACTCTGAGAGCAAGGCTCTGATATGCTCACAACTCTGGATCTAAGGCAAACAAACCCTACTGAAAACCAAAGCAGAGCCTTCATCCCTTTCAGGCTTCTTGTTTGTTTCAGTGTTATGAATGGTGTTTGCACACGTTTTAATCATCTCAGCTCAAGGAGTTTGAGTCCTTTGCTGTAAGTAATTTTGATATATTGCTACCGTGCTACACACCAAAAGTATTTCTACTTTCTTACCTCCACATATGTATGCAGTCAGGAACAATTACTAATGTCAATCGTGTCAGCTTGCTAGCTTGCTTTTTTTTCCCTGTTGGTCATGCCGTAAATCATTTTCACATTTACAACATTAAGAAGGCGCTCTGAGCAATCATTCTTGTGGTCAACAAACTGTTACTGCTTCTCAAGTGTCATGGGTCACTACTTAATTGCTGGATTTCACTCCCAGTTAAAACCATTAATCTTGTCTCCACCACCTTTCCCTAGGCCTCTCAGTCCGGTGTTTTACGTTAGGCACACACGACTCAAAGTGCTGGGTTTTTTCACAGCAGCAGAGGTTCTGTAGCTGGGATTTCTGGGCTTGATAAGCAAAATCATCCAACAGAGGCTTTCCTTGGACTGAGTTGCTATAAGCTGAGCCTTTCTGCAGAGAGCTGGGTTTTTCAAGCAGATGCAGAAATACCGAATACAGTAAAAAAAGTCATAGGGGAGTTCAGTGGTAGCGCTGAGCTTGCACAGAGCGATGCCACCTCAAGCTGCAGGAATTCCCCGAACGTCATCCCACCGGAGGGTTATCGCCGCCTCCCGCACGCTCGGCAGCTGCTCTCAGCCGCTGCCTGAGACCAGGATGTGCATGAGCACAACAGGGAAAGGCGGAGTAGCCTGGGAAAGAAGACATTAATTTATGAGTCCTAAAGGTTCATCAGGAGTTGAACTCGCCTGTGAAAGATTACACATGCCTTTAAGAGGGTTGGCTTCTGCTCTCACTTACTCTGCCCTGGAGCAGGGTGGAAGCAGACAGCCCGTGTGGATGGCAGGGCAGCATCCGACTCCTCCCCATCTGTTACTTGCATTGACGGGAATTCACAGGTGTTATGTTAGACAGAGAAAGGCTCCCCTGTTGTTCCTTACATGAAATTGCAGCAAAAACATATTTAGAATTATAAACACAAAAATGGAACATAAGGGCTACAGAATTCTAACAAAGCTTGTTTCATAGGCCACATCTACAGTGCGTTCATACAAAATGCCACGTGAATCGCACTTAATTTACTACAGAATATATTTTGCTATTTCAGCAAAAAAAAGAAGGAAAAAAAAGAAAGCCTGTGGAGGACAAGAGCTTTGCTGCATGTTAGCTGTAAAAGTTCCACAAATGTGGAATCTATTAAAACCATTATTTGTTTATGATGTGAAAGTGATTAGTCTGTTCCAAAAACAAAAACATGAAAACTCTAAGTGCTGGGACTTTTCAGGAGAATAGCCACTGATTCTTGATTATAATAATTTATATAATATGACTCTTTTTCTATTATATGTATAATTACTGTTGCACTCAGTTGTCTTAGCCAAAATCGGGGTGCTCTTGCACATTCATCTAGAAAACACATTCCCTGCCCTGGTGAGCTTCTCAGCAGATGAGGGGTGATTACCCCAGTTTTGCAGATGGGGAACTGAGATAACGAGTCAGCATTACTCGCCCAAGGTCGCGGTGAAGGGGTTGCACAGCAGCGCGGGCACCTCGGCTCAGTTCTCACCTGGGGCCGCGTGGCTGGGCTGGTGAAGTCAGAACATTGCAGCGCCAGCGCGGGGACGTCCATGTGGCCCCAATTACAGACCCAGGGCCTCGGTTTCACTTCCTGGACTGGATACAATAACAGGATGCTGGGATATTTAGGCTGCGTTCACTGCAGGGAATATTTTTTCTTTAAAAGCAGAAAAAAAGTCTATTATTTCCCTCTAAGATGTCAAATCATGATATGGATTTGGACTTGTTCTGTGCGTAGAAACCTCGCCCAACTTTGGCTTCTTACCACCACCTTTCACGACGCTGCTCACTTTTGCTTTTAACATCTTGCTAGTCTTAATGTACTTCGTGGCTTTTGGGGGGGACCTTATGTTTGCTGTCACGCTCCCTTGCTGACACTCACCTGGCTGTTGGGACAGCTTCATGGACCTGCCTGCCTGCAGACACAGAGCTTCAACGTGTTCCCCATTGCTGGGACCTCTCACGAACCGTTTGCAGGGTCTTTTAGAAACCAGGTCTGCAACGCCTTCCACTTTCCAGCCTGCTCATCTTTTCCACATGCTGCATGTCCTACCCCAGACCTGCTTCTCACCTTTGAAGCGTGGGGCATTTCTAACAGACAGAGCATATACAGCTGATGCCTGGGTTCAGGTGACCATGCAAATGCCATCAGTGGAAGCTGGTGTCAGTGGGGAGAGATTCTGGTCCTTCACTGATGGGCTGCTGATCAAAACAAGTATCCTGAAGTCCAGCAGCCTGTTAGAGCTTTTGCTTTATTATTCCCAGGCAGAGCATGAGGCTCTTCAAGTTTTTCTGGCCTATGTGCTTTAAGCCCATTGTTTCATTAAATTGCATTTGATTTGGGGTACAAAAATTTATCAGTCATCTTTCATTACCCAGGAAGAGCAATTGTGGCCGTCTACTGCTTCCTCTGCCTCAGTGACCTGCCTGCTCCTTCTAACATGTCGGTCATTATGGGTGTCAGACTGAAGGAGTACAATATCCAATTGGTCTCGCCCTGGGAGGAAGGCCTTTCCTCTCTCATGGAGGTCTCTCTTGGACAAGAAGCAATTAACAAAGCAAGGGCAAAACACTTAATTTGGGGAAATTTTAGTATTTAAAATAGATTGAGTACTGAACTGTTGCAAAGTAGTTAGCAGGCCAGGCCACTGCTGTCTTAGAGAACAAAATTCTATAAACTTTCACTAACTGTGCAAGCTCCATCCTGAAGTTGGTTAAGGGCTGTTTGCCTGTGTGTTCGTCGTGGAAGGTTGTTACTGAACCTTCTAACTTACAGCCCAAGTTTCCTCTCAGCCCATTCATATCCCCAGGCTCCAGTGCTGTTTTTTAGCTTATTCACTCTTCTCCTTTCCTGTCACTGGAGAAGCGTGAAGAATGCAGTCAAGGGTGTGTTTGCTCTCCTTGTCCATAGGCCATCCTCTTCTGGTTTCTGCTGCTGAAACTGCTTCCCTCTTCTGCTGATCCCAGAGTCCTTCCTTTCATATGTTGCCCTGTGAATTTACCTTCCTTACGTGCAACTGGACACAACATGCCAGTACAATGGTGTTATCACTTCCCTCTGTTCACTGGAAGTGTTATTCAGTGCTCCCAGATCTTTCCACTTCAGTGAGGTTACAGTGATATGTTGCCTCACACCCTGCACCACAAACTTCTGTGCATTTTCTGTGACTTCTTATCTCAAGATCATCCAGTTCGTGTTAACTTTCTTGTTCTTCTCTCTGTTTAGAGTATCTCTGGAATTGGGGTCATCAGCAAGTTTCATTAGCACATTTCTTGCATTACGTGCCATGGTCATTAAGGAGAATACCCAGCAAGATTCCTGAGACCCAACACTGAATTGCTCTATGAGTAATTCCCTTTAGTCAAAGAATTTCCTTTTCACATAATGTGTTTCCTTTCATACAAATAAACACTTTATGTACTTTTCAGATCTTATATAAATGCCTGTTTTTTCCTGTAAAAAAATATTTTCCATGTGGCCCTGTAAGACATATTTTACTGAAGTCCAGATCAATTGGATTCACTGTATGTCCTCTAGGAAATCTTTAGCAAAGAAGCCAGATGAAATAAATATCTGTCTTTGGCAAATCCCAAAGTTGTACTCTGTCCCGATTCCCATACATACTTATGTCTTTAATTACACTTTCCTTTGACTGCTGTTTTAAAGCCTTGTGTGCTATTAAAAATGGTTAATGGTAACTGATTTTTACCTGCTGCTTTAAAGCAAGCTACTTATAATATTATCCAAAAGTGAGTCCTGGTGTCCAGGATGCACCTGACACTTTTCTGGAGTGGAGTTTGCAAGCTGGTTGGAGCAGCATGGATCCTGCATGGAGAACCAGCAGGTCTCCAAAGGCATCTGGACACTGCAGGGTCAGGTCCTAGCATTCAGAGTGGGATCTTGGGCCACAGAAGGCATTAGAAAAGCTGTCATTCACCTCAGTGGTTCTCAGTCAAACCATGGTGTGTGGGTCACGTTTCTCTATGGCACTCTGTGCCCAGATGGGGAAGGGAGGAATTTTATTTCTCCCTTTCCGCACTTGCCCATCATAGGAGAAGAAATTTGAGCTGGTTTATGCATTCACTCCCTAAATTATTGTTCTTTAAATGGAGTTACTGTTGAGTGGATGTGAAAAGGGGAAATTTATTGTCGTGCTTTTGCTCCTGCTTGGAAATACAAGTTTTGGCTTGTACCTACATCTATATTCATACAAACTCAGGCACATGCACACAGGTTTATATAAAACACGTGAAACACCTGCCTGTGTTTGAAATGAAAGAAATGGGTAGTTAGTCCAATCTGAAAATACCAGCCAAAAGAGAGGAGGGGGGATAATATGGGTAAAGAACAAAAAGAGTCTAAATAAACTTGTCAGAAATGGGAATCTGGCAGGTGGAAACCTGAATGCAACAGAAGGGAAATGGGAACCTACACAGAGTGTGGCAACAGGAGGGTAATTAATAGATCCAACAGGAAGGTGTGGACTTGATTTAGGAAAGTAAGGAAGGGGAAGACAAAAATTCAGCTCCTTACTAAGAGAAGAAAATTCTTCCCAAAGAGTCTGGCATGGAAAGAGGCCTGGAACGGATGAGATTCTGGATCTCAAAGTGAAGGAATGTATGAGATGAGTCAAGAGGGAGAGAGAGATTTAAGGAAGAGGAAGATTTACTTCTGTATCACAGATGGGGGAAGAGATAGCAAAAGAAGTTCTTAATACCTTGGAAGATTTCAGGCTGACAGGAAGAAATTGTCTTGATTTAAAAAAGGGATCTAAATGTAAAATGTTTTTTTAGTTTGCCTATAGAGAGGTCTGTCTTTATTGCTAGATCTTTCCTTTTTGCTAGAAGTTTCTATAAAAAGGAATGGGTGACTGCTCCTACTGGTAATGTGGGTCCTGGATGCCAGTAGACCAGGGGGGATGTCTCCTCCTCCCCACAGCCAAGGATCTGTCTGCCCTGTTAGCCTTACAAAGATGTTGATGCTGACCTGCTACTAATTTCAGGGGAGACAGATTCAACGACCTAACACCTAGACTGACTTGGCTCTCAAGGCATGTGTGTAATCATCTCCTGGGCACCACCAGCCAAGGAGTTAATTAAAGCCTTCATATATAAATCCTTTTATATAGGTGGGAGTGTAATGATTTTAGTGTAGACAGTGGTCTAGAAATACTTAACATGGAAGGGAAAGTGGCGGTTCTTAAAGGATGACGTTGAGCTGGCGGTTGAAAGCAGTAGAGCTCTACTCTGAACATCCACATTCAGGTCTGGGTCTACTCAAAGAAACCCAAATCCACCCCAGGTTGGGTTGGTGAAGAAGAGTGTTCCTGAGTTTTTGGAAAGCAGCTCTTGGGTCCACTCCCCAGCCCTTGCCAGCTTTATCCTCCATTACAGGTATTAAAGGTAATCTAGTCTTCCTGCACACCACTGAGCACACAGATTACCCAGGTTTTTTACCACATACAGCATGTAGTTAAATTGCACCCAGATCCATATAACATAACAGAGTTCATAGCAGGGTAGAAGATGCACAATGCTATTTACCCTATAGCCTCTATGTGAGGTTTCTGTGGTAGACCCAAAATGCAGCCACAGGGGCCAGGCCCTTAAAAGCATTACTTGTTTTTCTTTCTGCGTTTCTTTTTCCTGTCATGGGGTTTTTATTGAAGCAGGGCTGAAGCAGCGACCAGTGCTGAATGCGCCATGGTATCCCAATTTTTTATGTAATTGTAGTTTGACTATGCCCATTTGGGGTTTAACTTTCTGCTAATATCCAACTGCTAATTTTAGTGCTCTGGAAGCCTGATGAATGTTAATTTCAAGGTCACATAGCTACACTTGGAAATGAAATTTAAAAGCTGATGAGGCAAGTATGTAGTTTGGAAGTAACTTGGCAGCTTCCCCAAACAAGGCCAAACCCAAACAGAACATGGATGCTTTGACTGGTCACAACTACGTGACAAAGCTCTCTGATGCGAAGGGCAAAATCGCACATGTTGCATTCAGACTGATCTTCAGGAACATACCATGACCAGGAAGAAAGGTGAAAGGAGGCCCATAAATCACATGTTGTGCAGTGCCCACTCAGCACTACTTCAGAGGAAAGTGAGAGCTTGTTTTGGGGCTTAGCCTGCAGATCAAAACAAGACAACCATGCCTTTCAACTCCCCTGCCTGCGGGAGGGCTGCTGTGACCGCATTTGCAGAGCTGCACCTAAGGAGAAGTCCAGTGGAGCCTTTAGCTGAGGGCTCAGTTTGGCAGGTGTCCTCAGAGAAGCCCACAGCAAAGGGCTGGCTTGACTCATGACATTTCTTGTACCTGTCTTCCCTGTGCTGGGCTCCTTTGACTCTCCCTGATGTGTGCGTAGCATCCCCGGGGTCCTGCCGTGGGGAAGCACCGGGGTAAGAGCGGCTGTGCCGCTAAGCAGGCAGCAACAGCTGGGGTGGAAGGGAGGGTGATGCTGCATTCACACAGGGGTGATAGTGGAAACAGGCGTTTCCACTCAGTGTCCTCCAAGCTTGTGTTACAAAGACACGGAGAGGGCAGCTGAGCCAGACCTTAGCACATGGGAAACTGCAAGACTCGAATTCAGCCTCCTCCCTGGGGACAGACGTCTCCCTTGACCTTGGGCAGGGTGCTTCATCCTGCTCCGTGCCTCAGTTTCCCCCAGGTGAAATGAGACAACAGTCTTGTCTCCCAGCTCTTTTGACCAATGGGGGCTGGATGTGGTCACGAGTATCTTAACAAATGGAGGATAATTCATTTTCTTCCCATTATTTTAATCCAGAAAGATTTCCATCTCCCTTCTAGCTTGTCAAACTTGTGAAGTTAGCCACGGCAGCATAAACAGTCACTGAAATGGAAATTTGTAGTCAAAATAAGACAGGTTGACTTTTTCTTTTCTTCCCTTTAAAAATGAATATCTTGAACTGACAAGGTTGTCTGTGAGTGGCAGAGCTTTTAGACAAAGCTGGAGATGTTGCTCGCTTGGCCTCTGGTGTTTGGCAGGCAGAAAAGTGTCCTTCAGCACACCTGAGCTGCCCAGATCTTTGTTTCGGATGTGCCTTGTGTACTCAAGTAGAAGCAGTGAGTGGTGTCGGGCTGGGAGAGCCTGAAGATACATCACAGCGAGGAGCACCGAGCAGCTTCAGTCTCCCAGCCGTGGGGAGGGAGCTTGGCTGCCGTGTCCTGCGTCGCCTCCTTTGCAAGAGCACAAAGTGCAGGATTTAAGAAAACTGAAAAGGGCGGTGAAAAGCCTCTCCCTCGGTGCAGTTCCGCAGCATCAGACTGAATGAACGATGTGTGTCTGTGTCAGTGGTGCATTTGTGGGACTGAAGCAGGTTCCCTGAGGTGTGTCCATGTTGTTCCAAACAGTTCATAAATCTAGTAATTATTAACAAAGGATATTCTGTTAAATGTAAACAATATCTGAAATATAATCTCTATAAATGTGGTTCATTTAGCCATTAATTTTATAGATTGTTGAAGTAATTAGTAGGGCATAAAGAGGACTTCCTCCAATGCAAGTGTGATCTTTGGTTGAATGGACCTTTCTAGTGATCCCTAAGACAATGTGGCAGAGTGGAACTGGAATTTCATCTTGCCTTTACTTCCTTAGTTTGGTATTTTAGAGAGTTTCTAAAATTATTTTTTTTAATGTGCTGGCTTTTAGTAGTTTCACTTGTTTGCTTTTGTGGGTCAGTATAAATGATACTGAAATCCATAAATTAGAGTCCTACTTTAGGTAAATTATTTAAATACTCAAATATATGAACAAACACTGTCTTACACAGAAAGGTTATTGCGTTATCTATAGCTGGACAGAATCTGCAGCATGATCAGGGTATGTTTTGAGGTGAGTTTGACTTCATTTGGGTTATTCCCTTCCTTGAAACACACCTTTTTCCTTTGGTTCTCTGTGTGCCCAGCCAGCAGCTAAAAATAGTTTAGCACTCCAGCAGAAATGAAGATCTCCATTTATTCTTGCTGTCTAAAAGTTATATTCTCCCAGTGGGAAATTGGCCAAAGAACAGAACATCCTCTCCTACATTGCTGCTGCTGTTTGTTCTCTCTCCTTCACCTGTAGGCGCTCCTACCATTTGTACTTGCACAGACCTTTTGCAATTTCATAACCGACTGCAGATGAAAACTCTTGCCTTTCTTCTTGAGATTTTGGTCCTTCTACTGCCAAGAAAAAGTTTTGCTTTGAGAGTGTGGGAAAGATGACAACTACAGAAACGGCAACCCAAGCAAACAGTGTAACGCAGCCACTTCACAGGGCACAGCCTTGCTCTCCCCGACGGCGTAGGGAGAAAGAGATGCTCCAAACAGGCTGTAAACGCAGGAGGTGGGCAGAACCGGAGACTTGATTGTATTTCCCTCCTGTTGATGGAGGAATAAGGACAAAGGACAAAGTTGGACTTATGTTTCTCCTCTCCCGTAATAACATGAACCCCAAAAAAGACAGAGCAGCCTCTAGCTGTGGATTAATGGCCACAACTGGATTTTCTTGCAGTGCAGATGTTGCTGCTCTCATGTCTCCATCCAAGAAGCACACACTTAATACCAGTTGGTGAGACAAAGAGCTATGTGGCTAAATCTACATATCAATCATCAGAGCTGTCAATTGGTTTTGCTGGAAGATTCAGAAAAGAGTAAAAAGCCCAGGTCCCTCTGCCATTAGTAGTGGATTGTCTGTCAGGATGAGCTGTTTTCATCTACTCCATTTGGATTCCTTTTGCAAAGGATTCTTTCGAAACACAACAGATTTTCAGACATGCTTTTCTCCTGGTTAACCTTATTCAAATAAATCTGCATCCTTTAGTTCCCAAGATGTCCTTTCAGTGTCAACATCTGTTTTGGTAAAGATTTGTTTAATGGGTAGCTAGAGCTCAAAATCTTTGCTGTCATAATATCCTTGCCCATAAAGAAATTAAGGGGTGCCCATTTGGCATTTATTACAAGTCTTCCTTCCTCACGTGAAGGAAATGATACCTCATTTCTCTCATTAGAGTAAAATACAACTCTTTTAATGTGTTGGTGTATCATTGCATAAATTATGAGGACTTCTCTCTGTTTATATGGAATGCAGACTTTTCAAAACTGGAGCGCAGAGATGCGGGTCTGTGAAAATAAAAAGCAGATGTCTTTCTCCCTCTCTCTCAGAAGGTTAAAGCTTATCAGGATATTTTAAGTCCTGAGGTCCTGTGATGGGCAACATCTATCGAACAGAGGGAACAGGCACTCTCAGGTGCAAGATGGGGCATCCAGTTAATCTTGGTTTGCTCTCAGGATTTATCACAGGGCGAAACTGAGCGCGACAAATACGAAAGGGAAGTTTTGCCTTTGTTGGCTGTGTCACTGTCCCTTCTGAAGCCCTCATGGCAGACGTTCTCATGGAGTTGCTTGCTTAATTTGCTTCTCAATGTGAAGTATATTCCCCCCTCTACACTCATCACTGTGTGGTTTTTGTATTTCACCGACTGCAAGTAGCAGGAGTGTCTCCATGTGATGCTGAAACACTTGGGCTAGCACAGGGAGGCTGAACATGGAAAGGAAGATAAAAATCAAACCAATCTTTATCTTACCCACAACCTCTGTGCAGAGGAGGACACAAAGCCATCTGTGCCATGTTTGGGGATATCCTGGGCAGGGGGAATCCTAACACGTTCCCTTAGGTACCATTTCCAGATGTCTGGAGGCATTGGAACTACACCTGCAGCCTGAGCCCTCGACAAGGATGTAGTGGCTGAAAAGGGTAGTGATTTCATCATGAGAAAATGAACTTAGGGCATGGATATGCCTCCTCAAGGGCTGTGGGGTGTGTGTGGAAGAAGAGCAGCATTTAAAAAAAAAACCTGCAGAAAACAGATATTCATCATAAAATATTGATTTATACAAAGTGTGAGAGCCAGGCAGATGTCTTTAAAATGTGTGGCTGGCCTGTACTTCATGGTATTGCCACAGTGGTTTATAGTGTTTTGAGGGAGAGTTATGACGCAGAACAAATGAGATAAAAAGCTTGTTTAAGTGTGATTAAATGGGTCTAAAAGCTGCCCATTTTATGGGAAGGAGCTGCAGGCATGGTGCCAAGCTGTAGCATGCTGTATGGTTCACCAGCTCGTCATATCCATATGGGTTGATTCAGAAGAATCTGTTTAAAAGTCATCCAAACAATTTATGGACGTTCTCATCACCGGGCCTAAGTGAATGAAGGGAAGATACACCCAGCGAGGTCATAAAACGGTACCAGGATCTTCTGCTTTTAAAGACAGCAGTTTAGATGTTCAAAATTGTTGTCCACTGACATCGTGGACCATGAGTAACCATGAGCACTGGTGGGGTAGTCGTTGCCTTGACATTTCCATATGGAGTAATATTTGTTGGCAGCCAGCTTAAATGAGAAGAGATCACTGAGTCTGGACACTCATGCAAGGCAAGTCACGTTGCAGATGGATCAGATATCCTTGCAATGAAAATGCTCCTTCAGCCAACAAGTTTCTGCTTTGATGGTTTATCCCAGGGAATTGAGCTGGTCAGAAATGTTCCCATGAAATATCGTTCCTTGAGCCTGGCTTATTTTGCTGAAACTGTGCTAAGCACAATTGACTTTCCCCATGCCTGAGGAAGAGAGGTTGAGGAAACCCACCTGTACTCCTGGCAGATCTCTTCCAGGACAGGGGAAACATGGTGTGTACAAGTCTCTGGCTCCCGAGTGGACGCACCTGGTGGATTTGCCCCAAGGCTGGGGTGCTGGGAGCTCCGCAGCGGCCCGCTGAAGCTGACAAGCTTTGACTTGCATTTTGCTGGGAGGCTGCAGCAGGGTCTGGGGAGCTTCTGGCTTCCTGAAAATTGCTCTCCTTTCAAAAAATAGAAAAATGTTTCTGTTCAATTTGAATCAAAACCAAATTTTTTATATATATACATATATATATATTTAAAACCCTACATTTTCAAGGCCCTGGAAACAGTGCTTTTCAGCCAGCTCTACTTGATAGTTTTATAGGGCTTTACCATAATAAAAGCGAAGTGAGACGAAACAGAAAAGCCCTGCTTAGTAACAACAGGGGGTGGGGGAGTGGGAAGGGAAGCCTTAACCAGAGACAGGCTTGCTGGGTTACTCTTCTGCCAGCAGAGGACAAAATATATGTGCCAGAAGCGTGATCGAAATCATGTGGGTACAAGGCTTTGCATCTCACTGCCCCGGGAAAGTGGGATGCTCTGTCCCGAGCGGTCACTGGCTTCTTTGGCCGGGCAAACACTGGATTATTTCTCAGGCATATCTGAACAAATGCTTTTAGCCTCTTATGGCTGTCTTCCCACATATGGAGCTTTGCTTTGTCGCTAGACCCTGCCAAAGATCCAGTCCTCCTTTTGACAACAAAGAACTGTTTTTATTTACTACAAAACTGGTCTGGCCTTGGTTCTTGGTTTTGTAAATTATTCGTCTCATGTCAGTAGTAGTGGAGCTCCTCTCACATGTTAATAAGTTTCCTTCCAGAAAACTATCAAGTCGGGGTTTTGGGGGGGGTGAGGCAGGGGTTAGTAAAACAGAAGAGACTTAATAGCTCACTGTCTTCATTAACGTTAACCAGCTAGGTGACCACCTCCCCCTTAGATAATGTCCCGTCCACCCCTTGCATTGGGAGTAGCTATGTCCTCCCCTGTTTCTGTATGGGGGACTGAGCAGTGGATTAGCAGTTAGAGCCAGGGTCTGTCCTGACAGAGGCAGGACAGGCTTTTGCCTACTTGCTTCCTAACTCAGTTCCTTCCTCTGTGGAGTTACCTGTCTGAATCACACAATTATAGAAAAATTGGTTGGAGGGGACCTCTCAGTTGGATCAGGACTATCATCAAAACTAGATCAGATCAGCCATGGCTTGAAAACAACCATGGATGCAGATGCAACATCATCTCTACATAACCTTTTCCAGAGCTGCACTACCTTGTTAAGTAAAAAGTTTTTGTAATGTTCAAGCTTAGCTTCCCGTATTGCAATTTGTCTTGCACCTTTTATTAACGTTCTGTCCTCACCTAGAAGCATTTGGCTCCATTACCTTTGTCACCATCCTTCATGTAGTTGTAGGTGGCTGTTGGATTTGCCTTTAGCCCCCTCCTCACCTGACTGTACAAGCCTGGCTTCTTTACCCTGTCTTTTTTCCCAGCTGGCAATGAACTGCTGAATCATTGATTGCCACACTTTGAGTCCAGCTGTCCAGCCCATTTTCAACCCATACAATGTTCTATTTGTCCAGTCCATACTTCCTCAGCTTACAAAACGGACTACCGTGGGAAATAATAGTGTGAAAAGCCTTACTAAAAGCAAAGTATATTACAGCACTGCTCTCACCTTGTCTATGCAGCCAGTCATTTCATCACATAAGCCAATTGGATTGGTCAAGCATGGTCTGCCCTTGGTAGATCTGTGTTGACTATTCTCCATTTATCTTCTAGTTCTTCCCAAGTGTGGAAATGGACTGCAGAGGATGTGCTCCACGGTCCTTCCAGAAACCAGCTGTCCAAGATCCTTCTCTCATCTTTCCTATAGATGGATGTAACATCAGTCTTTTCCTGGTTGTTAAAGACTTCCCCCAATCACTGTGATCTTTTGCAGGTAGTAACTAAACAGTGGTCTCACAGTCACATTATCCAGCTCCTCCAGTACCCTGAGGTGAAAACCACCCACCTCCGTGGATTTGAATATTTGCACCTACCCTGTGTTGTCTCTAACTTGTTGGTCCTCCACTGTTGGCTGTCCCTTTCTTTCCCAAGCAATTCTGATTTGTGCAGAGGTGTAGGAGGAAGATTTACTGGTGAAGACAGAGGGAAAAAAGATGTTTAGTACTTAAACCTTTTTCAAACTGAAAGCAGTTGTCCCCCACAAATGACCATTTTTTTAGTGACCTTATCCCATTTGAACTGCAAGCAATGGGACTGGGGGGTAACATGTTGTAAACATTCAGAGCTGAGTATGAGATGGGGATTTGCTTTGCTCAGTTCAGATGCAGATGCAGATCAGTCTCGTATAATGTGAATCTTTGCACAACATAAAAGCCTGTGTAAGGTCCTTTCAAAGATACAACTCCCCAGCTGTGTATGTAGATTACATTCACCAAGCATGTTGTAAAATGGTTTCCTCTAAGACTAAAGTCCAAGGGAGGATGAATTCTCTATGCAACTTTGATATGCTTGTATCTCCTCTTATTTTCATGGATATTCTGGGTAGTAAATCCCTTATCTATCTCCAGCTATGTGAACAGTTTACTAAACATCTGTCAGTAGCACCTGTGCCCATCTTGCTAATCTGGAATGCCAACATGCCTCCAAACCCTAAAAAATGCTTAATGATCTGTATCTCGGTACTAAAAATGCAATGCTATTTAACTCAAAAATTGTGAAGTGTCTGCACTTCATCCATGTAAACTTTATTTGCAAGGCAATCTTAGACATAGGAAGAAACCCATTTCCAGAAGGAAAACATTAGCAATGGGTGCAGTTGTGAAGGGTGGGAGGCAGGGTTGTGACTGAATTGGGCCTCGGAGGTCAGATGGTTATCGGAACCAGCTGAGCTTGAAAAACCAAGGGAAAGAACTGGAACAAATAGGTCTGTGGCATTTAGGCACTATATTAAATAGGATTTGTGGTACTTGCTGCTTCAAGCTGTGCCAAGAATAGCATGAGTAGCCTTTCTTGTTGAAAATTGGCACATCTGGTCCCAGTCCTAGTTGGAACCAGTGGGTCACGAAAAAATATGCTGTATTACTAGTATTTCTTTTGAAACCTGTACTGGAGGATTCAACTCAGGCTGGACATTTATAGTGTTACGTGATCTCTCCTTTCTTTCTCAATCTCTGCACTCAGCAACAGACCAGCTCACATGTCAGAAAGCACTGACCATTGGGCAAAAATGGGCTCTGCTCCTGTATAGTTCTGTGCTCTGTTCCCCCAGAGTCCCTGGGTCACCAAGCAGTCTCCGGCACAGAAGCACAGAAGCACAGAAGCACAGAATCACAGAATGATGGGGGTTGGAAGGGACCTCTGAAGGTCATCTGGTCCAACCCCCCTGCCAAGGCAGGACCACTCAGGGCAGGCTGCACAGGAACGCGTCCAGTTGGGTTTGGAAGGTCTCCAGAGAAGGAGACTCCACAGCCTCTCTGGGCAGCCTGTGCCAGTGCTCTGTCACCCTCACAGTAAAGAAGTTTTTCCTCATGTTGAGGTGGAACTTCCTGTGCTGCAGTTTGTGCTCGTCGCCCCTCGTCCTACCACTGGGCACTACTGAGAAGAGACTGGCTCCATCCTCCTGACAGCCACCCTGCAGATATTGATAGACATTGATAAGGTCCCCTCTCAGCCTTCTCTTCTCCAGACTAAGCACCATCTTTCTAAAGTAACACAACAACCTTGCACAGAGGAAGAGTTAATTTAAGCCAACCTACAGAAGGAGAAATGGAGGAAAAATGAATTTGTTTGGTGGGGCAAGCTGATGACAGCAATGACAGGGAAGCTTGGGTCTGTACTGGCCCTTTTTGGGTCCTTATTCCCGGGCCAGTTTCCCTGTTACTGGCTCATACTGCCCATCACACTGTGAGGAGGCAGAAACAAGAGAAATGGGTGGATTTAGTTCAAAATTTCAAAAGATGTTGCTGCTGGGTTTGCAGATGGTGGCAGCAGATGACAGAAATGAGCTCATTTTCCCTCTGAACATTTCTTTCATCCCTAATAAAAAAGTCTTAAACAAAGAGCTCCTACAAGACATGTGGAGTTTTCTCCCTCTCCATTTTTTTCTACTGGAAGAAGGTAACCAGAGCAAAAGAGAATAGGTTCTTGCAATAATTCCAGATATCTCAGTGGTGGCCCATTTTACACAACTCCCTTTTAGGCCCAGAACTGAGATAATCTGTGTGCATCTTAGCCCAGTTCATCCCCCTCCAATAGAACTGCCCTTGACATTGACTATTTTTCATTCTCCAAGTCCCTGTCATCAATTGTTTTTATTTATCTTGTCTGTGACAGGGAATTTTTACATAGATATCTGTTTGCTGGGTTTGAAAGACATATAGTTCCTCTTTGCTACAGGCTGATGTGTGGCAGGACAAGGAGTGATGACTTTTTTCATCACTGATGTCAGCTGTTCTCCTCTTGGTAGCCATTCCTGAGCCTGGGTTTGCCAGTGGCTCCTGTTGCTTTCTTCCATGGGGACAGAGTTTGAATGCCAGTTGTTTGGTTTCCCCACCCCAGAGTCAGCTGGTTGATCCAGACAACATCCAGACAGCAAGCCAAAACATGACAGTATGAACAGTAAGACTGTGTTGGACCTGAATGTGGTTTCCAACCCTGAGCTCACATAGGAGCACAGACTGAGTTCATAGTGTCAAGTGAACTGTGTGCTATCTTGGAAAACTTTCTGATTTTTCAATCTAGTCCTCTTCAACAGGACATCTTCGGAGCTCAGAGAAGGGACTTTGGGACCTGCTTCCATGCATTTCTACATGACATTTATTTCCCCTGGCCCTGCCCAAACAATAAAAAGGCAAAGGGAAATTTAGCCATGATACATTCCTGTCTTGATGCTCTCTTTGATCTCAGTTTGCTGTTAGATTCTGCATGCCTGAATTATTTGTACTGCCAGTAAGAACCACTGCCTTCTCTTTTTTTTAGGAAGGATACCACAGTGGGTATCTTTCCCAGAGGTAGCTCTCCTTGCATGACTCACGGTCTTCAGCAACACCTCTTCCTTCTGCATTCCCAGTTTTCTGCTGTGTGATTCTGGTGGGATGATTTGTGCTGGTCTCAGCTCAGCAGGTTTTACAGGACCCCTGGTTACAGCCTAGTAAGTGAGGCAAAGTTATTAAAGGAAAAAACCAAAACAAAATGAAACCCATCATGATATTTCTTAAAATAATATGAATTGCCAATTCAGCTGTTCACACATTGCAAAGTAGAGCCCAGACCCCTTCTCAAGCTGAAATCCTTCTTGAAGCCTGGACCCCATTGAGGATTTAGGACTGGATTCTCATTTATACTGAGGTCTCTTGAGCCAGCAAGCACAGGATGTAAATTATTTTTACTCTCACTTTCACATGAGAATTAGGCCTTTAGAGTCAACTTGAGTTACCTTGTACTGGCTGCATCAGTCACATATGACCACCTGTTGTTTCTTGGTTAAGCTTAACTGTATTTAATTTTTTGGCAGGAACGCTTCCTTTGCTGTGTGTTTTCATAGCCCTGGCCACTAGGTGCTACTGCAACACAAATACAGTGATGGTTAACTGGAATCAGCCAGATCGTGGCCCTGGTAGCTCAGCATGGAAGGGTCTTTCTGGACCCCTGGTTCCTCATGCCAGTGTGACAGCCATGCCCGACCTGCTGTGGAGCTGGCATGGTGAGCCTTGCTTGTTAAGGGACAGGTCCAGGGCTGATACAGAAATACAGGATGCTGTGGTGAGGCTAAAACAACCTCTTCCAGGAACCGAGCCCCAGCCCGTAAGAGAAGAGTTTGGAGAATGGAATCCATGGTGTGCATGCACCTCAGGGTGAAATATGTGAGAGGGCTGTGCAGGGGAATGATGCTTCTGGTCACCAACTGCCAGTGGAAGACCTATTGCTGAAGGTGAAATCTGAAGTAGTGCTGCATTCTGGTTTGTTTATAGATCTGGATCGTAGAGTTCAGGACTGAAAAGGATGCTTGGATCTTCTAGGCTGGCATCCTCAATCTAATAGGTATTAGATTCCACTGGTTAACCTGGTATGGAGACAAGCTGATTGTGTGTTAACAAAAGGATCACCTCCAGAAAAGCATCATCTCAACCTCAAGACATCAGGAGAGGAAAACCACCAATTTTCCATGGTTATTCATGCTCCATGTCTAATACAGCTTGTGCCTTCCCACTTGTTTGAATTTGTCTGCCTTGGAATATGGAAGAGGTTCTCCTAGAATGCATACAACCAGGAACAATCAAACAGGGAACAAAAATATATGTGATAGATCTGCTCTGTATTTTTCCACTGCAGAATTTCTCTCTCGGTTATATTTTGGGATTTCCCCCCCCCCCCCCAGAAGAAAAGGAATTCTTAGTAAAATGGAATTTTTAATTAAAGCAACAAAACAAAACTTGTTCCTATTGAAAACCTCAAAATTGAAAAATCTGGTTTTAGGAAAATCCTGTTTCTTAGACTGGCTTCATTTGATATCTTATATCCTCAGCATGATGCTGTCTTTCATAAGACTTAATTTGTGTAATAGAAGCCAGCAATAAAGGCAGCAAATGTTCCCTTTGTCCTGCTACTAGCTTTGGTTTATCTGGGCTGGCTTCAGCACCTCTGAGGCGGCAGCAGAGGGACAGTGTGTACAACTCTGCCTTAGAACAAATATATTAAATGGAGACAGAGACTCTTCATTCTCACGGGCTCTTATTTGTCTGTCTGAGGAGTTTGCTTTCTGCAATATAGCCTAAGGACCCACAGGTCTTATGAGTTCCTACCCCTGCTTGGTCCCCGGTGCTTCTCCGGTTCACACCATCGCAGTCTGGGGCTCTGTACACTGAAATCTTTGTGTGATTTTTTTTCATGGTGAATGGGCTATCTGCCAACAAGGCCAGGGCAGCGTGCTGTATATTTGGTAGTTCTGAATAATTGTGCTGCTGCCTTCTGTAAAATAAGTGAGAATACATGGATTTTTGTTGGTGTCCTCTAATGCTCTGATAGCTTTACTCTTAGCTTCTGGGGAAAAAAAAAATCTTTATCTATTGAGCTTGTAAATTTTGATTACTCTTGACATGGTCTACTGTTTTATGCTGCTTTAATTACTCCCCTGCCTCGTATCCAGTTGGAGCAGGAATTCAGAGCTGATTCAGTTTATCATGCATGTAATGCAACTTTAAGAAAAGCATTTCACTAGAGAGCTTCGACATTGTTCACTTGTGTTTGGTCCTTGTTTCACTGCTCAACTTTGCTTTTCTTCTTAGTTGAATACAGGATACAGACCAGAGCAGACATTTGTGAAAAATCTTAGCATTTGTTATTATTTTTCATCTAAGAAGATTAACTGTATCGTGTCGAGCCCACACAGAATAGGAGAAGCTTGCAACAGCTTACACCCTCCTCTAACATGATACATTCCAGGAAAGATGAAGTTACCAGTTAGGTGGCCACAGCAGATTTACACAATGCGATCTGTGGTTCCAGTGGGGTTTGACCTGAAAGCTAAATCCAGAAAGCAGCTCACACCTTTTCCAAAAACGATGTGCTGAATGTAGATAGTGCCGGGCCATGAGGGGACCTGTGCACAGCTGGCACTTAGGTGCTCCTCTAGTAAGGTTGCTACTACTTGATTTGATCCCTTTAAAGACAGGGGAGTGTTTTTTTTTTCTTTATGTTTTTTTTCAGGAACTTGAAGAGTTCCCAGGTCACTATATCACTCAAGGACAGATATAGCTATCTTCTTAGGCAGATGTCTGAAGTTGCTGCTCAGTAGCAAATGTTCAAATGAGAGTTTGCTGAGGAACGAACTCTCCGTCCAACCAATAAATACCTGAGATGCTGATGTGTTTGCTTCTTTGTCAAATGCTGAACCTCAAACCTCATCCCAGCCTGAAGGCCTTTAAAACAGATCCCAAAACCTGGCATTTCTGTACTGGTGGGGAAGAACTGTGAAGAGAGCTCAAAGAAATAAGTCTTTGGAAGCTCTTTTAATGGAGGTTGGGGGAGGAGAGAAGTTTGGCAATGCAAGATAAAGCAGTAATATTACACAACTGTAATGCTGTCTTTCACTGAAACCATGCTAAATGATTTGTAACACTCTAAGAGAAGAAATGTGCACCATCAGCATTAATATGCTTGAGACAGAGAGTTTGGCCAACACCAAAAATTTTAGATTTGCATTTGGACTGAGAGTAATTTGCCTTCAAATGTTGCATCTTTTTCTTGTACTTAGATTGCACTTCTTTTTGAAGCCACTAAAGCAAACCAGTTAATTCCTG